>NC_141009.1:7319946-7462446 GCF_052327205.1 Somniosus microcephalus
GTGTAGGGGTGTGCGTGTGTGTGTAGGGGTGCGTGTGTGTGTAGGGGTGTGTGTGTGTGTGTAGGGGTGTGCGTGTGTGTGTAGGGGTGCGTGTGTGTGTAGGGGTGTGCGTGTGTGTGTAGGGGTGTGCGTGTGTGTGTAGGGGTGTGCGTGTGTGTGTAGGGGTGTGCGTGTGTGTGTAGGGGTGTGCGTGTGTGTGTAGGGGTGTGCGTGTGTGTGTAGGGGTGTGCGTGTGTGTGTGTAGGGGTGTGCGTGTGTGTGTGTAGGGGTGTGCGTGTGTGTGTAGGGGTGTGCGTGTGTGTGTAGGGGTGTGCGTGTGTGTGTAGGGGTGTGCGTGTGTGTGTAGGGGTGTGTGTGTGTGTGTGTGTAGGGGTGCGTGTGTGTGTGTGTGTAGGGGTGCGTGTGTGTGTGTGTGTGTAGGGGTGCGTGTGTGTGTGTAGGGGTGTGTGTGTGTGTGTGTAGGGGTGTGCGTGTGTGTGTAGGGGTGTGTGTGTGTGTGTAGGGGTGTGTGTGTGTGTGTGTAGGGGTGTGTGTGTGTGTGTAGGGGTGTGCGTGTGTGTGTAGGGGTGTGTGTGTGTGTGTGTAGGGGTGTGCGTGTGTGTGTAGGGGTGTGTGTGTGTGTGTGTAGGGGTGTGCGTGTGTGTGTAGGGGTGTGTGTGTGTGTGTGTAGGGGTGTGTGTGTGTGTGTAGGGGTGTGCGTGTGTGTGTAGGGGTGTGCGTGTGTGTGTAGGGGTGTGCGTGTGTGTGTGTAGGGGTGTGCGTGTGTGTGTAGGGGTGTGCGTGTGTGTGTAGGGGTGTGTGTGTGTGTGTAGGGGTGTGTGTGTGTGTGTAGGGGTGTGCGTGTGTGTGTGTAGGGGTGTGCGTGTGTGTGTAGGGGTGTGCGTGTGTGTGTAGGGGTGTGCGTGTGTGTGTGTAGGGGTGTGCGTGTGTGTGTAGGGGTGTGCGTGTGTGTGTAGGGGTGTGCGTGTGTGTGTAGGGGTGTGTGTGTGTGTGTGTAGGGGTGTGTGTGTGTGTGTAGGGGTGTGCGTGTGTGTGTAGGGGTGTGCGTGTGTGTGTAGGGGTGTGCGTGTGTGTGTGTAGGGGTGTGCGTGTGTGTGTAGGGGTGTGCGTGTGTGTGTAGGGGTGCGTGTGTGTGTGTAGGGGTGCGTGTGTGTGTGTAGGGGTGTGCGTGTGTGTGTAGGGGTGTGCGTGTGTGTGTAGGGGTGTGCGTGTGTGTGTAGGGGTGTGCGTGTGTGTGTAGGGGTGTGCGTGTGTGTGTAGGGGTGTGCGTGTGTGTGTAGGGGTGTGCGTGTGTGTGTAGGGGTGTGCGTGTGTGTGTAGGGGTGTGCGTGTGTGTGTAGGGGTGTGCGTGTGTGTGTAGGGGTGTGCGTGTGTGTGTAGGGGTGTGCGTGTGTGTGTAGGGGTGTGCGTGTGTGTGTAGGGGTGTGCGTGTGTGTGTGTAGGGGTGTGCGTGTGTGTGTGTAGGGGTGTGCGTGTGTGTGTAGGGGTGTGCGTGTGTGTGTACGTGCGTCTAGGTGAGTTTGTAGATGTGTTGACAATGACCCTAATGGTCAGATAATTGTGGGCAGTGCCCGACTGTACAGAGCTGGGAGTGTCTGCGGTCAGTCAGACTCCCGACGTGAACTCCGCACCCTCCTGTGTATCTCTGCCCCGTCACGAAGTCCTCTGATTGGTTTCTGCTCTCCGCTACAGCCCACCTGAAGGAGGTTACCTTGGTTACGGCCCGGACCGGCCTTTCTCCCCGTGCAGCCTGGGTGGAGGAGTGCTTGTGTCCTGAAGGCTACATCGGACAGTTCTGTGAGTCCTGCGCCCCCGGTTGCAAGCGAGAAATCCCCTCCGGAGGGCCACTGACTCGCTGCATCCCCTGCACCTGCAACCAGCACGGAACCTGCGATCCGGACACAGGTCTGTATTGAGCATCTTTATATCCAGCAATCCACCCTTTCTTTCAGTCTCCCTGCCCTGCCGCCCTCGTTATCTCGTAGAATCACAGAAATTGCGACTCCAACCCCATTGCTCTTTCCCTGTACCTTGTAATATTTTTCCTGAGGTTTTGGGACTTGAGCAGGCCGACACTCCCGGTGCCAGTGCTGAGGGAGTGCTGCACTGTCGGAGGGGCAGTACTGAGGGAGTGCTGCACTGTCGGAGGGGGCGCTGAGGAAGCGCCGCACTGTCGGAGGGGCAGTACTGAGGGAGCGCTGCACTGTCGGAGGGGCAGTACTGAGGGAGCGCTGCACTGTCGGAGGGCCAGTACTGAGGGAGCGCCGCACTGTCGGAGGGGCAGTACTGAGGGGGCGCCGCACTGTCGGAGGGGCAGTACTGAGGGAGCGCTGCACTGTCGGAGGGGCAATGCTGAGGGAGCGCTGCACTGTCGGAGGGGGCGTACTGAGGGAGCGCCGCACTGTCGGAGGGGCAGTACTGAGGGAGCGCCGCACTGTCGGAGGGGCAGTACTGAGGGAGTGCTGCACTGTCGGAGGGGGCGTACTGAGGGAGCGCTGCACTGTCGGAGGGGCAGTACTGAGGGAGTGCTGCACTGTCGGAGGGGCAGTACTGAGGGAGCGCCGCACTGTCGGAGGGGCAGTACTGAGGGAGCGCCGCACTGTCGGAGGGGCAGTACTGAGGGAGTGCTGCACTGTCGGAGGGGCAGTACTGAGGGAGCGCCGCACTGTCGGAGGGGCAATGCTGAGGGAGCGCTGCACTGTCGGAGGGGGCGTACTGAGGGAGTGCTGCACTGTCGGAGGGGGCGTACTGAGGGAGTGCTGCACTGTCGGAGGGGCAGTACTGAGGGAGTGCTGCACTGTCGGAGGGGCAGTACTGAGGGAGCGCCGCACTGTCGGAGGGGCAGTACTGAGGGAGCGCCGCACTGTCGGAGGGGCAGTACTGAGGGAGCGCCGCACTGTCGGAGGGGCAGTACTGAGGGAGTGCTGCACTGTCGGAGGGGCAGCACTGAGGGAGCGCCGCACTGTCGGAGGGGCAGTACTGAGGGAGTGCTGCACTGTCGGAGGGGCAGTACTGAGGGAGCGCCGCACTGTCGGAGGGGGCGTACTGAGGGAGTGCTGCACTGTCGGAGGGGGCGTACTGAGGGAGCGCCGCACTGTCGGAGGGGGCGTACTGAGGGAGCGCTGTGTTATTTAACTGACTGCACTGTCGGAGATGCTGTCTCTGGGATGAGACGTTAAACTGAGGCCCCGTCTGCTGTCTCAGGTGGACATAAAAGATCCCACGGCCACTATTTCGATGAAGAGCCGGGGAGTTCTGCCCGGTGTTCTGGGGCCAATATTTATTCCTCAAACAACATCACTAAAAAAAACAGATTATCTGGCTATTTTCTTATTGCTGTTTGTGGGAGCTTGCTGTGCGCAAATTGGCTGCTGCGTTTCCCACATTACAACAGTGACTGCATTTCAAAAAGTACTTCATTGGCGGTAAAGTGCTTTGGGACGTCCTGGGGTCGTGAAAGGTGCTGGAGAAATGCAAGTCTCCTAGCAGTGTGGCCGATGCCTTCAGTAGCCTCACGTGGATGTGTTTCCACACAAAGGTAATTAAAATGTGGAACACAAACCTTCTCTCCTGCCCCTCTGGTTCCGGGACTGACACGAGTTTTTGGCTTTTTTGTTCCCAATTCACGAATCAGTTGAAGTAATCCTTCCCTCTTTACCCAGTCAAAGCCTCTAATTGTGGACACTGTGCCCCGATTCTCCCCTTTAACCTGCTCCGGTAAATACAGGCCCAGTTCTCCAAGTTCTCATCATAACTATAATTACAATTTACAACAGGCTTCTTCGGCAGCACCTCCCAAACCCGCGACCTCTTCCACCTAGAAGGACAAGGGCAGCAGGAGCATGGGAACACCATCACCTCCAAGTTCCCCTCCAAGTCACACACACCATCCCGACTTGGAAATATATCGCCGATCCTTCCTTGTCACTGGGTCAAAATCCTGGAACTCCCTCCCTAACAGCACTGTGGGAGCACCTTCACCACACGGACTGCAGCGGCTCAAGAAGCCGGCTCACCACCACCTTCTCAAGGGCAACTAGGGATGGGCAATAAATGCTGGCCTTGCCAGCGACGCCCACATCCCATAAATGAATTAAAAAAACACCAAGGGCCGAGAAATTCGATGAGCCAGTGCCAGTTTCACGGGCGTAAAACAGGCACAAAATCGTCCGATATGGCGTGTGGCCTGTGCCTGCGTGCACCGTCCCCCAAATTGGTGTAGGCTTCAAAAGAGGCGTCCAGAGACCGTGCCTGGAACGGGTATTAGTCCCTTTGCATATGAAGATAGTTGGGGGGGCCTAACGTTGTTTGATGACCCCTTCACTAAATTGTTTTTTTCTCTGAGCACGGCCCACGCCGGGTCTACATGCCTCCTAACCAGCGGTGCTTAAAGGGCTGCCGCAGGCTGCCACCACCAAGGTAACTGACCTGATTGTGGATCCGGGGCGGCGCCAAACCCGCGGGCCGCTGCCCACTGCCCGCCATCGCTCCTCCTCCTCCCCCACTCCTGATCGGGAGGTGGGCGCTCGGCGGCAAGGGAAGGGAGGTGGGTGTTAACTTGGAGAGTGAATCGGGGTGGGAGCGAGCGGACGAAGGGGGAATAGGTCAGGGTATCGACTTGTGTCCCCACAGTATACTTGTGGGGCGCTGGACAGAAAGACTTGCATTTATATAGCGCCTTCCAGGATCTCGGCCAAGATGAAATACTTTTTGGAGTGTCGCCACTGTTGCAAGGTCGGAAACGTGGCAGCCAGTTGCGCACAACAAGCTCCCACAAACAGTGATGTGAAAATGACCGGATAATCTGTTTGTTGGAGGGGATCACGGTCCCTTAAACCCATTTTCTCTGCTCTGGTGTGCCAGTCTGCGCTGCGGACACGCCTGTTATTTGCTGAGTCTGTATGGCGACCCGTGGCCGGAGCTCCAACACAGCCTTGCTCTTCAGCACGATTCCCCCTCCACCCTGGAGGCTACTTCATACTCAACGCATGGTAACACTTATCTGGTTCCACTCAAATCACATTTTTTCCGCTACTTATTTATTTTTACGCTAAATGCAAAATGGAAAGATGAGCACCTCTGATTTCTGGGCCCAGCGACAGCCTTTCATCTGTTCATGGAGTGCGGTTCCTGCTCGTTAAAGCTTTCTGCCAGAGAACTTTGGCAGAACTTTGCACTGAACTTCCTTGTCGATTATGAGGGAAATATAGTTGGAAGAGTTTGTAAGGAAAGAAAAATATTTTTCTTTGTAAAATGAGTGAGTTTTCAAGAAGCTGCTCACAGCAACTTGCAGCAATGCCGCCCTCTATAATACCGAGTAAGGTGCCGTGTATTATTCCGCTGCGACAGTGCTGTTGTGTCATATCTGCTGCACCCCCTTTGAGGGCACGAGTTGCCCTTCCTGTGCCTTGCTGAGGTCAGTTAGAGGTTAATTGCTCTGAGGCAGATCTTCTGGTCAGTTAGAGGTTAATTGTCCTTAGGGCAGATCTTCAGGTCAATTAGAGGTTAATTGCTCTGAGGCAGATATTCTGATCAATTAGAGGTTAATTGCTCAGGCAGATCCTCAGATCAATTAGAGGTTAATTGCTCAGGCAGATCTTCGGGTCAATTAGAGGTTAATTGCTCAGACAGATTTTCAGGTCAATTAGAGGTTAATTGCTCAGGCAGATCTTCGGGTCAATTAGAGGTTAATTGCTCAGGCAGATCTTCAGGTTAGTTAGAGGACAGAAGAAGCCACTGGAAATAATTGGCCTTCTGCTCTTTTGATGCTTTTTAGTGCGATTGAGCTATATACACGTCTGACAAATTGTGACACTTGAAGTGTGACGGGCACGATGATATTCCTACAGACTCTCGCACGGTGATGTCTATTTGTAATTTAGCAATAATTATTTACTACCTGTTCGGAAGCAGTGTTTCCCGGAGGTTTTGCTCGCTGCCCTGTGTCACCCCTGAGGTTTCCAACGTGGGATGTGGACTGTGTGACTCGTTTCATCTTCTTGCTGTTAAGCCAGATGTCCTTTGACTTGTAGGTGTTTGCCGCTGTGTGCACAACACCGATGGGCCCTCCTGTGAGTACTGTGCGAAGTGGTTACTATGGCAACCCGTTCCGGGGGAGGTACAACGATTGCAAGCCTTGTCCGTGCCCCAGTCAGTCCAACTGCACCACGGTCGAAGAGACTAAAGAAGTGGTCTGTACGGACTGCCCCGAGGGACAGACAGGTAAAGAACTGCCCCTTCGCTTGACTTCAAGTGCAGATTAGTTGCATTGCAGTTTCCTCCCCTCTTCCCCCCACCACCCCGGTTATCTAGCGAGTGCTGAGCAACATAGATGAGCAAATTCCTTGATCCCTCGCCAATCTGGGTCGCGTCGGATGATGTTTGCTGCGTTGGATGGTTAACGAGGAACTATTGGTGCCAGTGTAGCTTGGGAGAGATAATAATTAGCCAGAATTCCCATTCAGAGATTCCCCCCCCACCGCCCACCCCATTGGGAAAGGTACGCGGCTGGTTGTCCGTTTTTTGGCTTGGCTTGAGGCCTCCCACAGTCGAATAGTCTATCAGCAGCCGCTGCGGTTCAGACTTGAGGGATTGCCGGATGGGCTGGGCATTGGGTGTGGACCCCTTCACCACTGCCCGCCTCCCCCCCCCCCCCAACCCCACCCCCTTCTCCTGGTCTTTGTGGAATTGTACCGTAGCCAGGTATGGAGGGTGGCAAAATTGGGTGCAGTCGTGTAGTGGTTGTGGTACCGGACTAGCGACTCTGAGGTCATAAGTTCAAATCCCACTGTGCCAAGCTGTGAAAGCTGCTCGGCAAAAAAGAAAAGTCCTGGTTGTGGTAAAAACCCAACTGGTCCTTCAGGAGAGGGAGCCCTGCAGCCCTGTCTGCTCGGGCCTACACGTGACTCCAGGCCCGGTCCATGTGCTTGACGCTGACATCGCTGAACGGGGCCCACCATCTCCATCAGGGTGCAAGCTGCAGCCTCACCCACATCCTGAGGAAAAAATTCTCCCCCAAAAAATCCGAACACCCGAATGTTTATTTTAGAAATGCTAATGTCATTGATGATGGGTTTCAGATTAAAGTTAGTACTCCAGAGAGAAATCGGTGAGCGGTTCGGATTAACTAAATTGGACGGATGGAGTTAATCTACAGATCAGCCGCGATCTAATTGAACGGCGGAACAGAATCGAGGGGCTGAATGGCCTGTTCTTGATCCCCATCTTCCGAAAACCCTGGTGGATAATCAAGAGAGGGGATGGTTGGAGCGAGGAGAATGGGCGGTAACCAGGGGGCCGCCAAACTCTGTGGGACGTAATCCTCGAGCTTTCATTGCGTGACTTCCCCCCCTCCCCCCTCACTCCCGCCATTGGTCGCCCGACACGCCATACCTCCTCCCCACGGCCAATCGGAAGGCGAAGAGACTCGTGGGTACCTGAGTGGATGGACCCTGACTGTCGGTCAACCGCCCATTTTTCCGCTGCCTCCAGTATTTTTTGTGCTGAGTAATAAACCGAAGTGTTGAAGGGTATCGAGGGTCATGGGACCACAGCGGGGGTCGACGGAGTCAAGGTACAGATCAGCCACGATGTGGCTGAATGGCGGGACAGGCTCGAGGGGCTGAATGGCCTCCTCCTGTTCCTAGGTAACCTTTTAATTCCTGGAGACTCCAGGCCAATCCCGGAGAGTCCGTAATCCGAATGGCATCTCTCCCTTTGCTCAACTGTACAATCTCTCATTTCCATGGATAAATTCCATGAGATAGATAGATTTCTAGACACAAAAGGCATCGAGGGTATGGGGAGAGAGCGGGAATATGGTATTGAGATAGAGGATCAGCCATGATCATATAGAATGGCGGGAGCAGGCTCGAAGGCCGAATGGCCGACTCCTGCTCCTATTTTTCTATGTTTCTATAAAATGTTGGGCAATTATTGTGTGAAAGGCTATTTTTTTTTTTTTCGGTCAGAGTCTGTGGCAATTTTTTTTTTCCGTGACCAGTTTTCTGACCCTTCACTCTTGACTGGCTCCTCTCTCTCACTCTCCCTCTCCCTGTCTCTGTCTCTCTCTTTCTCCCCCTCTCTTCTCTTTCTCCCTCTCTCTCTCTCTCTCCTCTCTCTCTCTCTCTCTTTTCTCCCTCGCTCTCTCTCTCTCTTTCTCTCTCTCTCTTGTTCTCCCTCTCTCCCCCTCTCTCTCTCGTTCTCCCCCCTCTCCCTCTCTCTCTTTCTCCCTCTCTCTCGTTCTCCCTCTCTCCCTTTCTCTCTTTCTCTCTCTCTCCTCTCTTTCTCCCTCTCTCTCTCTCTCTCTTTCTCCCCCTCTCTCTCTTTCACCCTCGCTCTCTTCTCTCTCTTTCTCCCTCTCTCTTTCTCCCTCTCTCTCTCTTGTTCTCCCTCTCTCCCCCCTCTCTCTTTCTCCTCCCTCTCTCCCCTCTCTCTCTTTCTCTCTCTCTCTCTTTCTCTCTCTCTTTCTCTCTCTCTCTCTTTCTCCCTCTCTCCCTCTCTCTTTCTCCCTCTCTCCCTCTCTTTCTCCCTCTCTCCCTCTCTCTTTCTCCCTCTCTCCCTCTCTCTTTCTCCCTCTCTCCCTCTCTCTTTCTCCCTCTCTCCCTCTCATCCCCTCTCTCTTCTTTCTCCCTCTCTCCCTCTCTCTCTCTTTCTCCCTCCCTCTTTCTCCCTCTCTCTTTCTCCCCCCCTCTCTCTCTCTCTCTCTCTCTCTCTCTCCCTCCCCTCCCTCTCTCTCTCCTCCCCAGGGAAGCGATGTGAAATGTGCGATGATGGTTTCTTCGGCGACCCGTTGGGACAACGCCCAGTTCGTCCGCCCGTGCAGCCCGTGCCAGTGCAACAGGAACACCGACCCCAACGCGGTGGGCAACTGCGATCATCTGACGGGGGAGTGCCTGAAATGCTTGTTCCGCACTGTCGGCCATTACTGCGACAGGTGCGACGATGGTTTCTACGGCAACGCTTTGGCCCCCAACCCACTCGACAAGTGCCAACGTGAGTGAGATGTTTACACGAGAATGTTCCGCAAGTGTATTTAAAAAGGCATTTACAGCACAATATTTACCGACTGGTCTATGCGGTGTTTATGCTCCACACGAGCCTCCTCCCACCCCCCTCTTCATCTCACCCCATCAACATGTCCTTCTCTTCCTTTCTCCCTCATGTGTTTATCTAGAGTCGGAGCGAGCTATGGAAGCTGTGAGGTGTTGGTTCAGGTCCTCGTGGAGGTCTCCCGAGCATTGCTCATGCCTGCTCTGGCTCTGATGTTTCGTTGTGAAGACCCTCTATGCCAACGCCACACTTGCTGGAGGCCGCAATGATGCCTTGCCCTTCAGGAATTCTTTAAACAGCTCCAATCTCCTCTTAGCCCTCGCTGCTCACAAGGAGAACAACCTCGGCTTCTGTAGTCTATCCACGTAACAGTATTCTCCCTCATCCCTGGAACCATCAGGGAGCATATTGCAGAGCGCCTAATGTTCGACCACAGGAGTGAAAGTTTCTCTTTAAGAAAGAAAGACTTGCATTTCTATAGCGCCTTTCACCACCTCAGGATGTCCCAAAGTGATTTTATAGCCAATGAAGTACGTTTTGAAGTGTAGTCACTGTTGTAATGTGGGAAATGCAGCAGCCAATTTTGCGCAGTGGGACTGACTGAAATTGCTCTTCGAACGAGCCGGCACAGACTCGATGGGCCGAATGGCCTCCTTCTGTGCTGTACTATTCTATGATTCTATGGCCTGTCCCTTTTAAAGTCCCCCAAACTACCTCCTGTGGTGAAGTTCTCTAAGTAGACAAATCTCCAGACCGATCAGAAGCCAATTGCTGTCGTTGAAAGTAGTATCTGTTGGCAGGGAGCATGCTTGTAAAATCCCTGGCTCCTTCCTTTAGGGAAGAGGCCAGGTTATCAAGATCGCAGAAACCAGCAGAAAATGACTGGCTCTCTTTTCTTTATATCACGACTATTCATTTCTGATTTATTGCCGTTTTTTGAATGTGAGATTTGAGCCAATCGGGTGCAAGTGTGAGACTCTCAGGTGTGACTCTGCTGCCCGTGTCCTAACTCGCACCAAGTCCCGTTCACCCATCGCCCCCTGTGCTCACTGACCTACATTGGCTCCCAGTCCGGCAACGCCTCGATTTAAAAATTCTCATCCTTGTTTTCAAATCCCTCCATGGCCTCGCCCCTCCCTATCTCTGTAACCCCATCCAGCCCCACAACCCTCCGAGAACTCTGCGCTCCTCCAGTTCTGGCCTCTTGTGCATCCCCGATTTTAATCGCTCCACCATTGGTGGCCGTGCCTTCAGCTGCCTGGACCCCGAGCTCTGGAATTCCCTCCCTAAACCTCTCCGCCTCTCTCCTCCTTTAAGCCGCTCCTTAAAACCTCCCTCTTTGACCAAGCTTTTGGTCACCTGTTTCCACTGGCAGGAGGGTCGGTAACCAGAGCGACACAGACTTAATGTAATCGGCAAAAGAACCAGGGGGGAGATGAGGAGAAATGTCTTTACGCAGCGAGTTGTTGTGATCTGGAACGCGCTGCCTGAAAGGGCGGTGGAAGCAGATTCAATAGTAACTTTCAAAAGTGAATTGGATAAATACTTGCACAGAATAAATTTGCAGGGCTGTGGGGAAAGAGCAGAGCGAGTGGGATTAGTTGGAGAGCTCTTTCAAAGAACTGGCACAGGCACGATGGGCCGAATGGCCTCCTGTGCCGTATCGTTCTCTGATTACTTTACTAAGACCCTTCCTGATTTTCAAAACAACCAAGCTGGTTCAGGCAGCCCTATATTATATCGAGAAGATGTTCCCACTTGTGGGCGAGACCAGGACTAGGGGCCATCAATATAAGATAGTCACTAATAAATCCAATCGGGAATTCAGGAGAAACTTCTTTACCCAGAGAGTGGTGAGAATGTGGAACTCGCTACCACAGGGAGTGGTTGAGGTGAATAGTATCGATACATTGAAGGGGAGGCTAGATAAACACACGAGGGAGAAAGGAATAGAGGGTTATGTTGATGGGGTGAGAGGAAGAGGGTGGGAGGAGGCTGGTGTGGAGCATAAACACCAGCAGAGACCAGTTGGGCTGAATGGCCTGTTTCTGTGCTGTAGACTCTGTAATTACTCTGATTTATCGCCGTGTGTCACTGGATCTAGATTTTGTCTTGTCTTCTCTCTCTAGCATGTGACTGTGATCCAGCTGGTTCAGCCAATGGCCTTCAGACCTGCAACGCTGGGAGCGGCCAGTGCGATTGCCTTCCCCACGTGACTGGCCGAGATTGCAACCAATGTGAGCCGGGCTATTATAACCTGCAGCTGGCAGTGGGGTGCCTCAGGTAACCTATCGGAAGCACTGTTATTGGAAAGTCAGTCACTCCTCAGAGAAAAGCTGGACGTTGTTTGGCTGAAAGGTGTCCTCGCTTCTCATTGGAGGGACAGCTAAGCTTGATTGAGGCTGGTTGGAAGTCCCATTCAGAGTAGCATTAATACACGGGCCCACTGGGACCTATAGGGACCGACAGGGGACTACAGGGGCCACAGCCAAATATGAGGGGTCTCTCGGGCAGGGTGGGGGAAGTGAACCATGTCCAATAGGCAGCCGCCCGCAGTCACACTGGAACAAGAAGCCTGCACATCCCAGCACCGCCAGTGTAGGTAGTTAATGGATCGCAGGGAGGAGGTGCAAAAATGGTTCAGGTGGGGGGTCAGGGTGTGTGTGGGGTTTTGGAGGTCAGTATGGGGGTTTGGGGGGGTCCACAGGGTGGTGTTGGGGGGGTGAGAGTTCAGCGGGGTGGGGTTTCGGATCGAATGGTGTGGGGATTCAGGGGGTGTGGGGCGGACATGTGCAGGGCGCCCGAAATGTTGATTGTCAGTGGCTCTGTGGGGCAGCACAAGGGTGGGACGGAGTGTCAGTGGGTCAGTACGAGGGTGGGACGGAGTGTCAGTGGTCCTGTGGGTCAGTACGAGGGTGGGACGGAGTGTCAGTGGTCCTGTGGGTCAGTACGAGGGTGGGACGGCGTGTCAGTGGTCCTGTGGGTCAGTATGAGGGTGGGACGGAGTGTCATTGGGTCAGTACAAGGGTGGGACGGAGGGTCAGTGGCTCTGTGAGTCAGTACGAGGGTGGGACGGAGTGTCAGTGGGTCAGTACGAGGGTGGGACAGAGTATCAGTGGTCCCGTGGGTCAGTACGAGGGTGGGACGGAGTGTCAGTGGTCCTGTGGGTCAGTGGTCCTGTGGGTCAGTACGAGGGTGGGACGGAGTGTCAGTGGTCCAGTGGGTCAGTACGAGGGTGGGACGGAGTGTCAGTGGGTCAGTACGAGGGTGTGACGGAGTGTCAGTGGGTCAGTACGAGGGTGGGACGGAGTGTCAGTGGTCCTGTGGGTCAGTACGAGGGTGGGACGGAGTGTCAGTGGCTCTGTGGGTCAGTACGAGGGCGGGACGGAGTGTCCGTGGTCCTGTGGGTCAGTACGAGGGTGGGACGGTGTGTCTGTGGGTCAGTATGAGGGTGGGACAGAGTGTCAGTGGCTCTGTGGGTCAGTACGAGGGCGGGACGGAGTGTCTGTGGTCCTGTGGGTCAGTACGAGGGTGGGACGGTGTGTCTGTGGGTCAGTATGAGGGTGGGACAGAGTGCCCGTGGTCCTGTGGGTCAGTACGAGGGTGGGACGGTGTGTCTGTGGGTCAGTACGAGGTTGGGATGGAGTGTCAGTGGGTCAGTACGAGGGTGGGACGGAGTGTCAGTGGGTCAGTACGAGGGCGGGACGGAGTGTCAGTACGAGGGTGGGATGGAGTGTCAGTGGGACTGAGTGTCCGTGGGTCAGTACGAGGGTGGGACGGAGTGTCAGTGGCTCTGTGGGTCAGTACGAGGGCGGGACGGAGTGGCCGTGGTCCTGTGGGTCAGTACGAGGGTGGGACGGTGTGTCTGTGGGTCAGTATGAGGGTGGGACGGAGTGTCAGTGGCTCTGTGGGTCAGTACGAGGGCGGGACGGAGTGTCCGTGGTCCTGTGGGTCAGTACGAGGGTGGGACGGTGTGTCTGTGGGTCAGTACGAGGTTGGGACGGAGTGTCAGTGGGTCAGTACGAGGGTGGGACGGAGTGTCAGTGGGTCAGTACGAGGGCGGGACGGAGTGTCAGTACGAGGGTGGGATGGAGTGTCAGTGGGACGGAGTGTCCGTGGGTCAGTACGAGGGTGGGACGGAGTGTCAGTGGGTCAGTACAAGGGCGGGACGGAGTGTCAGTACGAGGGTGGGATGGAGTGTCAGTGGGACTGAGTGTCCGTGGGTCAGTACGAGGGTGGGACGGAGTGTCAGTGGGTCAGTACGAGGGTGGGACGGAGTGGTCTAATGCTGTCTGTGTCACTGATGTTGCAGCTGTGGGTGCCAACCTGATGGATCGCGGGGCCGTCACTGCCAGGCTGTGACTGGGCAGTGCAGCTGTCGTCCTGGCATCGAGGGGAGATCATGTGACAAATGCCAGCGGGGCTACTTTGACCTCTCTGAGAGGGGCTGTCGAGGTACTGAGTCAAACCTCTCTTTGTTCGGCCTGCGCATGTTTTATTTAATCTGCTCCCTTCCGCTACTCATGGGGTCGCGAGGATACATCCTCCGCTCGAGCGGCCGTTCACAGCCGAGCCGAGACGGAGAGAGTTCTCAGGCTCTTCCACTGTGTAGGGCGTCGCACCCAATTACCACATTGAATCATAGAAACACACAGGACAGAAGGAGGCCATTCGGCCCACCGTGTCCGGGCCGGCCAAAAAAGAGCTCTCCAGCCTAATCCCACTTTCCAGCTCTTGGTCCGTGGCCCTGTAGGTTACGGCACTTCAAGTGCATATCCAAGTAGTTTTTAAATGTGATGAGGGTTTCTGCCTCTCCCACCCTTTCAGGCAGTGAGTTCCAGACCCCCACCACCCTCTGGTGAGAAAAGTTCTCCTCAACTCCCCTCTAATCCTTCCACCAATTACTTTAAATCTGTGCCCTCTGGTTATTGACCTCTCTGCTAAGGGAAATCAGTCCTTCCTATCCACTCTATCCAGGCCCCTCATAATTTTATACACCTCAATCAAGTCTCCCCTCAGCCTCCTCTGTTCCAATGAAAACAACCCCAGTCTATCCAATCTTTCCTCATCGCTAACATTCCCCAGTCCAGGCAACATCCTGGTAAATCTCCTCTCCACCCTCTCCAGTGCGATCACACCCTTCCTGTAATGTGGTGACCAGAGCTGCAGGCAGTACTCCAGCTGTGTCCCAACTAGTGTTGTATACAGTTCAAGCATAACCTCCCTGCTCTTAATTTCTGTGTCTCATCCAGACTCATGGAGTCGCGGGATAGTGATAGAAACATAGAAGATAGGAGCAGGAGTAGGCCATTCGGCCCCTCGAGCCTGCTCCGCCATTCAATGAGATCATGGCTGATCATCCAAACTCAGTACCCTCTCCCTGCCTTCTCCCCATATCCCTTGATCCCTTTAGCCTTAAGAAATATATCTAACTCTTTCTTGAATATATTTAATGAATTGGCCTCAACTGCCTTCTGTGGTAGAGAATTCCATAGGTTCACCACTCTCTGGGTGAAGAAATTCCTCCTCATCTCAGTCCTAAATGGCTTACCCCTTATCCTTAGACTGTGACCCCTGGTTCTGGGCTCCCCCGCCATCGGGAACATCCTTCCTGCATCTAGTCTGTCTAGTCCTGTTAGAATTTTATAAGTTTCAATGAGATCCCCTCTCATTCTTCTAAACTCCGGCGAGTATAAGTGATGGGGGGGTCGGGGACTCCGGCTGGTTTCGTTGGCCGGGAGTCGGAGTCGGAGGCAGACCGATCCCAGGCGGAGGTCAGTAAACTCGGCAGAGGCCGGAGCTCAAACCCGGGATCATCCAGCGGGCCCGGCGCTTGGACTGAGCTGAGAACTGTCCTTCTGGGGGGAAAAGCAGGTCAGTGCGACATCCCGTCTGTGGAGAGAGAGGAGAGGAAAGTCGGGTTAACGTTTCGGGTCACTGACCTGTCGGCCGAGGGTTCTCTCCACTAACGCTGATTGACCTCATCAGCGTTTCCTGGATTTTCGGTTTCTGCTCCAAAAAGCTACTTGGAGGTTGGGGGCCTGTGACACGCAGCACAGGCAGGGTGGGGCGGAGGGCAGGGGAAAGGGCGGCGTTGGAGGTGTGGGGGGGCTGAGGTTGGTGTGGGGTGGGGAGGAGGCGGGGGTGGGTGGGGAGTTGGGGGGTGGGGGAGGTGGGGGCAGGGCTGGTGGAGGGTGGGGGTCGGTGGGGTGGGGATCGGTGGGGCGGGGAGTTGGGGGTGGGGCGAGGGGGAGGGGTGGGGCGAGGGGGAGGGGAGTTGGGGGTGGGAGGAGGCAGGGGCAGGGTGGGTGGGCGCGGGGGGCACTGCGGGCTCTCTCTCTCTCGGGCCTGGGCGACTGCTTTGTGCAGAGCCCTCGCTTCCCCCGCAGGTGCAGACAGTGATTTTACAAGTCAGCTTTGAATGAAATCTTGTGCCCACTAAGCCCCTCCCTTGTTTGCGATCTGCTGCCACACAGCCTGTGACTGCTCGCCGCTGGGCTCCCTGCTGATGCAGTGCCGGGACGACGGGTCCTGCGTCTGTAAGACGGGCTTCGTGGGACGGAGGTGCGAACAATGCCAGGACAACTATTTCTACGAGGCCTCCACCTTCCACTGCCAGCAGTGTCCTGTCTGCTACGGTCTGGTCCAAGACGAGGTGAGGAACGTCCCGTCCACTCGATGGTAACCAGTCGCGACACAAAACATCCCTAAAAACAACAACAACTGCTGCAGCCCATTAATGGGCTCTTGGCCGATCGACGCCTTTGAACCCCGAGATTTTTCCCACGCCCGTTAACTGGCCGCAGATCCTATTTTTTTATGTGATGTGCACGGTGGGTCGGACTTGGAACCCCCTCATTCACTCCGGGCGAGTGTCATTGCAGCAGGAAACAGGCCCAGGCTGTTGTAAACGACATTCACATAAATACTGAGGCTGCAAGAGCAGGTCAGAGGCTGGGTATTCTGCAGTGAGTGTCTCACCTCCTGACTCCCCAAAGCCTTTCCACCATCTACAAGGCACAAGTCAGGAGTGTGATGGAATACTCTCCACTTGCCTGGATGAGTGCAGCTCCAACAACACTCAAGAAGCTCGACACCATCCAGGACAAAGCAGCCCGCTTGATTGGCACCCCATCCACCACCTTAAACATTCACTCCCTCCACCACCGGCGCACCGTGGCTGCAGTGTGTACCATCTACAAGATGCACTGCAGCAACTCGCCAAGGCTTCTTCGGCAGCACCTCCCAAACCCGCGACCTCTACCACCTAGAAGGACAAGGGCAACAGGCGCATGGGAACACCACCACCTCCAAGTTCCCCTCCAAGTCACACACCATCCTGACTTGGAAATATATCGACCGATCCTTCGTCATCACTGGGTCAAAATCCTGGAACTCCCTCCCTAACAGCACTGTGGGCGTACCTTCACCACACGGACTGCAGCGGTTCAAGAAGGCGGCTCACCACCACCTTCTCGAGAGCAATGAGGGATGGGCAATAAATGCTGGCATTGCCAGCGACACCCAGATCGCAGGAACGAATTAAAAAAACCTCAGCTCATCCGCTGCTGAAACCCTCATCCATGCCTTGGTTACCTCTAGACTTGACTATTCCTGCGCACTCCTGGCTGGCCTCCCACATTCCACCCTCTGTAAACCTGAGGTCATCCACAGCTCAGCTGCCCGTGTCCTAACTCGCACCAAGTCCCGTTTGCCCATCACCCCCTGTGCTCGCTGACCTACATTGGCTCCCGGTTAAGCAACGCCTCGGTTTAAAAATTCTCATCCTTGTTTTCAAATCCCCCCCATGGCCTCGCCCCTCCCTATCTCTGTAACCTCCTTCAGCATTACTACCCTCCGAGATCTCTGCGCTCCTCCAATTCTGGCCTCTTGCACATCCCCGATTTCCATCGCTCCACCATTGGCGGCCGTGCCTTCAGCTGCCGAGGCCCCAAGCTGTGGAATTCCCTCCCTAAACCTCTCCGCCTCTCTCTCCTCCTTGAAGGTGCTCCTTAAAACCTAACTCTAGGTGGGACGTTTGCCTCCAGTTCCGTGGCCTGGCCGAGGTCAGGACCACAGACCACGGAGGGACCAGGGGTCCTGGGCCTTAAGGCGTCCTGGGTGTGTCGAGGTCAGGACCACAGACCACGGAGGGACCAGGGGTCCTGGGCCTTAAGGCGTCCTGGGTGTGTCGAGGCTTTGCTGCTGCTCTTCTTCCAGTTTCTGCCTGTCCGGGTGGAGCGCTGGTGGGAGTCACGCAGCTCTGCTCTGCCCCTCCATGTGGAAGGTTCTGGATGGAGACGGAATTTACTCTGGGGATGAGGGCTCGTGTTCGTGCAAGGCCCGGTCTTGTGTTTAACGGGAGGCTGATGGGGGGCTGCGGTTTCCTCTTGCCCTGGATCCTGGCACTCACGCTCTGTTATTTCTCAGGTGGAGCGACTCAAGCAGAGGATGAACGAGCTGGAGGAGCAATTGGACAATTTCACCAGCCACCCCGAGCAATGGTATCGGCTCTACACCAATCACCTGCAGTCAGCTGTCAAAGACATGGAGGCCCGTTCCGGTCAGGGTGAGTGTGGCCCGGGGGTGGGGGGGGCGGGGGTGGCAGTGAGGCCTAGTCAGTCGTCTACCGCCTTAAACGTTCACTCCGTCCACCACCGGCGCACCGTGGCTGCAGTGTGGACCATCTACAAGATGCACTGCAGCAACTCGCCAAGGCTTCTTCGACAGCACCTCCCAAACCCGCAACCTCTTCCACCTAGAAGGACAAGGGCAGCAGGCGCATGGGAACACCACCACCTCCAAGCTCCCCTCCAAGTCACACACCATCCTGACTTGGAAATATATCGCCGTTCCTTCATCGTCGCTGGGTCAAAATCCTGGAACTCCCTCCCTAACAGCACTGTGGGAGCACCTTCACCACACGGACTGCAGCGGTTCAAGAAGGCGGCTCACCACCACCTTCTCGAGGGCAATGAGGGATGGGCAATAAATGCCGGCCTTGCCCATTCTCATTAAAATTCTCACCCATGTTTTCAAATCCCTCCATGACCCTCCTCGCCCCTCCCTATCTCTGTAACCTCCTCCAGCCCCACAACCCCCCGAGATCTCTGCGCTGCTCTAACTCCGGCCTCTTGCGCATCCCCGATTTCCATCGCTCCACCATTGGTGGCCGTGCCTTCAGCTGCCTGGGCCCCAAGCTCTGGAATTCCCTCCCTAAACCTCTCCGCCTCTCTCCCCTTCCTTAAGACGCTCCTTAAAACCTACCTCTTCGACCAAGCTTTTGCTCACCTGTCCTAATATCTCCTTCTGTGGCTCGGTGTTAAATTTTGTTTGATAATCGCTCCTGTGAAGCACCCTGGGACGTTTTACTGCGTTAAAGGCGCTATATAAATACAAGAATGAACGGGGAGAAACCGAGCTGCCCCGGCTGGGAGTGTTTGTATCTGAGTTGTTGCTGTGTTTGCCGCAGGTCCCCGGGGACTGTTGGTGCAGCATGTGGGGGAACTGGAGATCTCGCTGCACAGAATTGGACAGAAATTGAACAACATCAGCCGGAGCCTGGACTGTGAGCGGAACGAGGAGAAACGCTGCCACCTGGTGTCCGACAGCCAGCTTATCATCAGCACCGCCCACAGGGAGCTGCAGGCAGCCCGGGAGACCCTCGATAGTCCGGTGAGACCCTCGACTGACCGGCCCGAGACCCTCGACTGACTGGTGAGACCCTCGCTAGTCCGGTGAGACCCTCGACTGACCGGTGAGACCCTCGATAGTCCGGCCAGAGACCCTCGATAGTCCGGTGAGACTCTCGACTGACCGGCCCGAGACCCTCGACTGACCATTGAGACCCTCGACAGACCGGCCCAAGACCCTCGACTGACCGGTGAGACCCCCGACAGACCGGCCCAAGACCCTGGACCGTCCAGCCCGGGAGACCCTCGATAGTCCGGTGAGACTCTCGACTGACCGGCCCGAGTCCCTCGACTGACCGGTGAGACCCTCGCTAGTCCGGTGAGACCCTCGACTGACTGGTGAGACCCTCGATAGTCCGGCCAGAGACCCTCGATAGTCCGGTGAGACCCTCGACAGACCAGCCCGAGACCCTAGACCGTCCAGCCCGAGACCCTCGATAGTCCGGTGAGACTCTCGACTGACCGGCCCGAGTCCCTCGACTGACCGGTGAGACCCTCGACAGACCAGCCCGAGACCCTGGACCGTCCAGCCCGAGACCCTCGATAGTCCGGTGAGACCCTCGACCGACCGGCCCGAGACCCTGGACCGTCCAGCCCGAGACCCTCGACCGACCAGCCCTAGACCCTCGCTAGTCCGGTGAGACCCTTGACCGACCGGCCCGAGACCCTGGACCGACCGGCCCGAGACCCTGGACCGTCCGGCCCGAGACCCTGGACCGTCCGGCCCGAGACCCTGGACCGACCGGCCCGAGACCCTGGACCGACCGGCCCGAGACCCTGGACCGACCGGCCCGAGACCCTGGACCGACCGGCCCGAGACCCTGGACCGACCGGCCCGAGACCCTGGACCGACCGGCCCGAGACCCGAGACCGACCGGCCCGAGACCCGAGACTGACCAGTGAGACCCTCGACAGACCGGCCTGAGACCCTGGACCGTCCAGCCCGAGACCCTCGACCGACCGGCCCGAGACTCTGGACCGTCCGGCCCGAGACCCTGGACCGTCCGGCCCGAGACCCTGGACCGACCGGCCCGAGACCCTGGACCGACCGGCCCGAGACCCTGGACCGACCGGCCCGAGACCCTGGACCGACCGGCCCGAGACCCTGGACCGTCCAGCCCGAGACCCTCGATAGTCCGGTGAGACCCTCGACCGACCGGCCCGAGACCCTGGACCGTCCGGCCCGAGACCCTGGACCGTCCGGCCCGAGACCCTGGACCGTCCGGCCCGAGACCCTGGACCGACCGGCCCGAGACCCTGGACCGACCGGCCCGAGACCCTGGACCAACCGGCCCGAGACCGGAGACTGACCGGCCCGAGACCCGAGACTGACCAGTGAGACCCTCGACAGACCGGCCTGAGACCCTGGACCGTCCAGCCCGAGACCCTCGATAGTCCGGTGAGACCCTCGACCGACCGGCCCGAGACCCTGGACCGTCCGGCCCGAGACCCTGGACCGTCCGGCCCGAGACCCTGGACCAACCGGCCCGAGACCCTGGACCGACCGGCCCGAGACCCGAGACTGACCAGTGAGACCCTCGACAGACCGGCCTGAGACCCTGGACCGTCCAGCCCGAGACCCTCGACCGACCAGCCCGAGACCCTTGATAGTCCGGTGAGACCCTCGACCGGCCCGAGACCCGAGACTGACCGGCCCGAGACCCGAGACTGACCGGTGAGACCCTCGACAGACCGGCCTGAGACCCTGGGCCGTCCAGCCCGAGACCCTCGACCGACCAGCCCGAGACCCTCGCTAGTCCGGTGAGACCCTTGACTGACCGGCCCGAGACCCGAGACTGACCGGTGAGACCCTGGACCGTCCGGCCCGAGACCCTGGACCGTCCGGCCCAAGACCCTCGACCGACCGGCCCGAGACCCTGGACCGACCGGCCCGAGACCCTGGACCGACCGGTACTGTTTACTGACCGGCCCAAGACCCGCAGGTGGGTTTGCTCACTCCCAGCCACGTCGCCGCTTTCCTGATTCACAAAGCCACACCGTGTGTATTTTTGTTATATCGTTAACGGTTTTAAAATCGGAATGGATTTTATTTTCTCTCTTTGGACTCTTGTTCCAGTGGCTGGCTGCTTCCTACGAGCTCGGCCCATGTGGCCGCTCTTCCTGCGCGAGTCCAGACAGGGTGTTCGGCTACAGGAGGCATCGCAGCCGACCATGATGCTCTCCAATGTGAGTGACGTGCACACACTCACGTGCACACACTCACGTGCACACATTCACGTGCACACATTCACATGCACACACTCACGTGTACACACTCATGTGCACACACCCAGGCTCGCTCACTCACGTACAGACACGCTACCATACTCATACACACTCACGCGCTCACTCTCACACACACACATACTCACGTACAGGTGTGCGCTCACACTCACACACACACACAAACACACTGGATAGTGAGTAGGAGGAGGATCCTTGCCTGCTTTGTAACCTCCTTTCCCCGGGGTGCTGAGGACTTTGTATCTCCGCTACTGCTGACCTGAATCTGTTTTGTTAACCCGGCACAGACTGGGGATTACAGGCAATAATACCCTCTCCCTGTGCCGAGTCACCGTGTCCTTGTGCTGTTTCATTGTTTTAATATATAATATAATATCGATCTTTGAAGAGTGTCAGACTGGTGGGATCGTCTGAGGGGGGTCCCACTGGGTGACAGTCAGCGGGAGATTAAATCTGCCCCTCCAGTCCTGCCCAGCAGCATCTCTGGCACTGACGGGGCAGAGAAGGTATTACAGTGCTGTGATATTTGTTTCTGGTTACGCAGATACTGTGGCTGAGTCGCGGCTCTCCCAGTGACGAATCCCGGAACTGGACTGAGCTGGCCGAGGAGTCCAGCAGTCTCGCAGAAAGGTAAACTCCGAGCCTGAGGTTTGGTTCTGTCTGAGCTCCTTGCTCCCTGTAACAGGTTCATTACATACATGGTTACTGACTTGCTGCGGTCGAACTAAAGTGCAAAGGAGAGACTTCCAGGTTTCCACTCGCCTTCATCCACCAGCAGAAATAGCTTTAACCCAAAATAACAACAGAAAATGCCGGAAACACTCAGCAGGTCAGGCAGCATCGAGGAGAGAGAAACAGAGTCAGCGTGTCGGGTCGAACCCTTCGTCAGAACTGGAAAAGGTTAGAGAGGAGAGATTTTTAAGCAGGAGCATTTTTAATTTGGCCCCTGTATTTATTTCCTCACATGGTAGCTGTTAATTTTGCTGCCATCGTCATTCACACATCATCTCGAGCCATCTTTTGTTTCTTAACTTGTCCCATTACCTTTTGCCTCGCACCATCATCCCTTGTCAGTCAGTCTCTCCTGCCTTCCACCCGATCACAGACCCTCCCTTTGTTCTTTCCTCCCCCCTTTCCCTGCCCCTGCTTAAAAATCTCTCCTCTCTCTCCTTTTCCAGTTCTGACGAAGGGTCACAGAGTTATACAGCACAGAAAGAGGCCCTTCGGCCCATCGTGTCCACGCTGGCCATCAAGCCCTGTCTATTCTAATCCCATTTTCCAGCACTTGGTCCGTAGCCTTGTATGCTATGGCAATTCAGGTGCTCGTCTAAATGCTTCTTGAATGTTGTGAGGGTTCCTGCCTCTACCACCCTTTCAGGCAGTGAGTTCCAGATTCCAACCACCCTCTGGGTGAAAAAGTTTTCCCTCAAATCCCCTCTAAACCTCCTGCCCCTTACCCTGAAACTATGCCCCCTGGTTATTGACCCCTCTACTAAGGGGAAAAGTTCCTTTCTAGCTACCCTATCTATGCCCCTTATAATTTTGTACACCTCAATCAGGTCCCCCCTCAGCCTTCTCTGCTCTAAGGAAAACAACCCCAGCCTGTCCAGTCTCTCTCCATAGCTGAAGCGCTCCAGCCCAGGTAACATCCTGATGAATCTCCTCTGCATCCTCTCCAATGCAATCACATCCTTCCTATAGTGTGGCGACCAGAACTGCACACAGTATTCCAGCTGTGGTCTAACTAGCGTTTTGTACAGCTCCATCATAACCTCCCTGCTCTTATATTCTATGCCTCGGCTAATGAAGGCAAGTATCCCATATGCCTTTTTAACCACCTTATCTACCTGTCCTGCTGCCTTCAGGGATCTATGTACATGCACACCAAGGTCCCTCTGATCCTCAGAGGGAGCGTTGTCCGCAGTGCCAGTCTCGCGCAAGTCAATGCAAATTTAAACCTACCCCGCCCCCGGTGCCCGCGCACTTGTGTTTCCCGGCAGGGGTCACCCCGTGGCGATCAGGAGCAGGTACCCCCTCCCCTCCCCCCGAGCTCGAATGCTGAGGCCAGTTGCGCGCCCATGTTCCAACGGTGAACTCTGCCGAGACGATGGGATTTCTGGGAAACTCGCTCTGAAACCAGCTTGGCGTACGTGTGCTCGCACTGCCACCCAGTGGTCAGCTGTGGTATTACAGGCCTGTTTATTTCTACTTGTGACGGTCGGTGGCAGCAGAGGGTGTCATTTGCACCGTTCACTGACGGTGATGAACGCCTGGTTTATGGAGGGGGTCCCATGTCACCAGATGCGCGCAGCTGAGACCCAATTTCACTGTGTCAGCCGTGGTTCAGTGGGTCGCACCTTCAGCTCAGAGTCAGAAGGTCGTGGGTTCAAGTCCCCATTTCAGGGACTTGAGCACAAAAATCCAGGCTGACCCTCCAGTGCCGTGCTGAGGGAGTGCTGCCCTGTCAGAGGGGCAGTACTGAGGGAGCGCCGCACTGTCAGAGGGCCAGTACTGAGGGAGCGCCGCACTGTCGGAGGGCCAGTACTGAGGGAGCGCCACACTGTCGGAGGGGCGGTACTGAGGGAGCGCCGCACTTTCAGAGGGTCAGTACTGAGGGAGCGCTGCACTGTCGGGGGGGCAGTACTGAGGGAGCGCTGCACTGTCAGATGGGCAGTACTGAGGGAGCGCTGCACTGTCGGAGGGGCAGTACTGAGGGAGCGCCGCACTGTCGGAGGGCCAGTACTGAGGGAGCGCCGCACTGTCGGAGGGCCAGTACTGAGGGAGCGCCGCACTGTCGGAGGGGCGGTACTGAGGGAGCGCCGCACTTTCAGAGGGTCAGTACTGAGGGAGCGCTGCACTGTCGGGGGGGCAGTACTGAGGGAGCGCTGCACTGTCAGATGGGCAGTACTGAGGGAGCGCTGCACTGTCAGATGGGCAGTACTGAGGGAGTGCTGCACTGTCGGAGGGTCAGTACTGAGGGAGCGCCGCACTGTCGGGGGGGCAGTACTGAGGGAGCGCCGCACTGTCAGATGGGCAGTACTGAGTGAGCGCTGCACTGTCAGATGGGCAGTACTGAGGGAGCGCTGCACTGTCAGATGGGCAGTACTGAGGGAGCGCCGCACTGTCAGATGGGCAGTACTGAGGGAGCGCCGCACTGTCAGATGGGCAGTACTGAGGGAGCGCCGCACTGTCGGAGGGGCAGTACTGAGGGAGTGCCGCACTGTCGGAGGGGCAGTGCTGAGGGAGCGCTGCACTGTCAGATGGGCAGTACTGAGGGAGCGCTGCACTGTCAGATGGGCAATACTGAGGGAGTGCTGCACTGTCAGATGGGCAGTACTGAGGGAGCGCTGCACTGTCGGAGGGCCAGTACTGAGGGAGCGCCGCACTGTCGGAGGGGCAGTACTGAGGGAGCGCCGCACTGTCGGAGGGGCAGTACTGAGGGAGCGCCGCACTGTCGGAGGGGCAGTACTGAGGGAGCGCCGCACTGTCAGAGGGCCAGTACTGAGGGAGCGCCGCACTGTCGGAGGGGCAGTACTGAGGGAGCGCCGCACTGTCGGAGGGGCGGTACTGAGGGAGCGCCGCACTGTCGGAGGGGCGGTACTGAGGGAGCGCCGCACTGTCGGAGGGGCAGTACTGAGGGAGCGCCGCACTGTCGGAGGGGCAGTACTGAGGGAGCGCCGCACTATCGGAGGGGCAGTACTGAGGGAGCGCTGCAATGTCGGAGGGTCAGTACTGAGGGAGCGCCTTTAGAATCCTAAAAACAGCAATCAGATCTCAACTTTCTCTCTTCCAGTGAGAACGTGCCTAATTTACATAATCGCACCTCATAATTTAATCCTTCCATCTCCTCAATCATTCTGGTTGCTCTTTTCTGTATCCTTTCAGTAGCTGCAATATCATCTCTACTGTGGTGACCAGAGCTGTAAATAGTATTCCAAGCGTAGTTGCACCAATAATTTATAAAGTGACAGGGTTATCTCACTATTTATAAAGTGACAGGGTTACCTCACTATTTATAAAGTGGCAGGGTTATCTCACTATTTATAAAGTAACAGGGTTACATCACTATTTATAAAGTGACAGGGTTACCTCACTATTTATAAAGTGACAGGGTTATCTCACTATTTATAAAGTGACAGGGTTATCTCACTACTTATAAAGTGACAGGGTTATCTCACTATTTATAAAGTGACAGGGTTACCTCATTATTTATAAAGTGACAGGGTTATCTCACTATTTATAAAGTGACAGGGTTATCTCACTATTTATAAAGTGACAGGGTTACCTCACTATTTATAAAGTGACAGGGTTATCTCACTATTTATAAAGTGGCAGGGTTATCTCACTACTTATAAAGTGACAGGGTTACCTCACTATAAAGTGACAGGGTTATCTCACTATTTATAAAGTGACAGGGTTATCTCACTATTTATAAAGTGACAGGGTTACCTCACTATTTATAAAGTGACAGGTTTACCTCACTATTTATAAAGTGACAGGGTTACCTCACTATTTATAAAGTGACAGGGTTATCTCACTATTTATAAAGTGGCAGGGTTATCTCACTACTTATAAAGTGACAGGGTTACCTCACTATAAAGTGACAGGGTTATCTCACTATTTATAAAGTGACAGGGTTACCTCACTATTTATAAAGTGACAGGGTTATCTCACTATAAAGTGACAGGGTTATCTCACTATTTATAAAGTGACAGGGTTATCTCACTATTTATAAAGTGACAGGGTTATCTCACTATTTATAAAGTGACAGGGTTATCTCACTATTTATAAAGTGACAGGGTTACCTCACTATTTATAAAGTCATGGTGTGGAGATGCCGGAGTTGGACTGGGCTGGACAAATGTAAGAAGTCACACAACACCAGGTTATAGTCCAACAGCTTTATTTGAAATCACAAGCTTTCGGAGCGCTGCTCCTTCTTCAGGTGAAGTGGAGAAATGCATAAAGACACAGCTTATATAGTCAGAGAATCATGTCAGATGTTTACAGGTAACCTTTCCAACTGCCATTTATCGCACCTCGGCAGAGAGATAATTGTAAAGTCTGTAGGTTGTGCAGTAAATAACTTCAGAGACTTTAGAAGTACAAACAAAACAGGTCTTTACTATTCAGAGGTCTGGGCGATTTCTGCCCTAGTTAACGTATTCCAACCCTTATATACTGGTGTGGTCACTATCGGTATTACAGTATACATGAGCCAATAAATAGTGCCACCCTAAGTAGTGCTCTTAAAGGCGAACGGTTACATTCTATAGTTCCCTTAAAGGTAAACGGTTACATACACAACACTCCTCCCTTTCTAGCTTATTACTTACAGAATCCCGTTAAACATACAATCTTCAACTTATATAGACAGTTTGCAGATATACTCTCGATGGAGTCAACGTCATATAACTTCATGTTTAACATAACATAACATATATAACTTCATGTCAAAACAGATCACAGATTCAGTCTCCGTAGGAACAGTTGCAACATACTCTTAGTGGAAACAGTTTACAGGTTCAGTCTCTGTGGAGGTTTCCGGATTCTGTCCGGATAACGCCGCAGTGGTGTCGTCATTCCCAGCGGTCCAGTAGGTGTCTCTGGTAAAGTCGATTCAGCTGGAACAACAGTGTCAGGTTTATCTGATTCTAGTATTACTAGATCAGAAGTAGGTGTTCTGGGTACTTCAGTTTCAACATTACTCGGGTAAGGTGGTGAAGTCGACTGTTCATTTGTGGCGGACCCTATGATCTGGTCAACGTGGCGCCTTATTACCTTGTCCCCAATGTCCACCGTGTACATCAACGGTCCTAGCCTTTTTTTAATAGTTCCAGGCTGCCATTTCTCCGTACGGTAGTCCCGGGCCAAAACTTGTTGCCCCATCTGGAAAGATCTGGTGGCCCTTTCATTCATGCCCTGGAATTGCCGGTTCTCTACGTCCCTTCTTACGTTTGGTTTGAGCAAATCCAGCCGGCATCTTAGGCGTCTATTGTAAAACATCATTGCGGGAGTTTGATTCGTGACCGCATGTGTTGCATTTCGATAGGCCAACAAAAAGCTATCCACCTTATGCTGTAAACTTATGTCTTCATTACTCATGGCCTTTATGGCCTTCTTGAAGGTCTGGACAAATCTTTCAGCCAGTCCATTGGAGGCGGGATGGTATGGGGCTGATGTGTAATGTTTAACCCCATTGCTTTTTAGAAATTTCTTAAATTCCTCAGACACAAATTGCGGCCCATTATCGGAACAGACCTGTTCTGGCAGACCATTCCGCGCAAACATTGTCCTTAGCACCGTAATGGTTTTTTCCGTCGTGGTGGTGGTCATCTTAATTACTTCCGGCCACTTGGAGTGGGCATCTACCGCTATTAAGAACATCGAGTCCATGAAAGGCCCCGCAAAGTTGATGTGTACTCTTTGCCAGGGAGATGAGGGCCACTCCCATGGGTGCAGAGGAGCCTGTGGTGGCGCGTTCTGAACCCTCTGACATCCTAGGCAATTCTTCGTTATCTCCTCTATGTCCCCATCGATGCCTGGCCACCACACAAACGCCCTAGCTAGGTTCTTCATCTTTACGCCCCCCAGGTGTCCTTCGTGCAGCTCCTTGAGTATTTTCTTTTGGAGTTTGGGTGGAATCACCACTCTAGACCCACACATCAGGGTTCCTCGACACACAGACAGTTGTGCTTTCCTCTGTGCGAATGCTTGCAGTGTTGGTTCGCACTGCGCTGGCCATCCCTCCACCGTTAAGTCATAGACTCGTGAAAGAGTCGGGTCATTCCTTGTCTCATTTTCGATCATTGAGTTCGTGATCGGCAAACACTCCACTATTGATGAGTGGAACAACTCTACTGGGTCTACTGTCCTCGCTTCTTCTACCATTGGCAATGGTAAGCGTGATAGCCCATCAGCGTTTCCATGTTGCTTGGACCGTTTGTATTCAATATCATACTGGTGTGCCCCAAGTAAGACTGACCATCTTTGTAGCCTTTGTGCTGTCATGTTGGACACGGCCTTGTTCGGGTTAAATATGGACACCAACGGCTGGTGGTCTGTCAGCAATGTGAACCTCTTACATTGCAAGTAATGGTTGAATTTCTTCACGCCCCACACAAGACTGAGGGCCTCCCTGTCTATCTGGGCGTAATTTCGCTCCGCGGGTGTCAAAGATCGGGACGCAAAAGCCACTGGCCTTTCCGAGCCATTTGGTAGCCTGTGCGAAAGTACTGCTCCAATTCCGTACGGTGAAGCATCACACGCCAGCCGAAGGGGTAATGCTGGGTTGAAATGAGCCAACACTTCTTCAGAGGTAATCAACTCCTTGCTTCTGCGAAAAGCCTTTTTGCACTCCTCACTCCACTTCCATGGTGTCTCCTTTCGCAACAGCTCATTCAGTGGATGCAGCACCGTGGACAAATTTGGTAGGAACTTGTGGTAGTAATTGATTAACCCCAAGAATGATCGTAACTGTGACACGTTCCCTGGAGCGGGAGCCTTCACGACTGCTTCTATCTTCTCCGGTGATTTATGTAGTCCCTCGCGGTCAATGATATGACCGCAGTATGAGATTCGTTTTTGGAAAAACTCACACTTATTGCGGTTAACCCTAAGGCCATACTCCTTTAACCTGGTGAGTACCAGTTTCAAATTCGTGAGGTGTTCCTCTTCATCCATTCCCGTGATTAGGATATCATCCAAATAGCACTGCGTGCTTGGAATTCCTTGTAACACCTGTTCCATGGCCCTCTGCCAAATTGCTGGTGCCGAAGCCACTCCAAAGACCAGTCTGTTATAACGGTACAACCCTCTGTGGGTATTTATAGTTAGGTATTGGCGTGACTCTTCCTCAACCTCCATCTGTAAATATGCCTGAGCTAGGTCTATCTTCGTGAAGTGTTTTCCTCCAGCCAACGAAGCGAAAATATCTTCAATCCTTGGCAGCGGGTATTGTACCGACTGAAGCACCGGGTTCACTGTGATCTTGAAATCCCCGCAGATACGGACCTTCCCCGGTCCCCCTGGCTTACTACTTGGTGAGGATTTCATGACGGGTACAATGGCCGTGGCCCACTCACTGTGGTCTACTTTTGACAGAACCCCTGATCGTTCAAGTTCTTCTAGTTCTGCCTCCACTGCTGGTCGTATTGCATACGGTACCGACCTGGCCTTACAAAACTTTGGGCTTGCATGTTCTGCAATCTTGACCTTTGCTTTAATACCTCGTAGCTTTCCCAGTCCTTGCTGGAATACCTCTTTAGCTTCGTCTAATATTCTGGCCAACCGTTCAGGTTTGACGTCCTCTTTTTCGGGCTCCACCGTCATGGTGTTTAGTGCATGCCAATCCATCTTTATTTTCCGGATCCACTCCCGTCCCAGAAGTGGTGGGCCTCCCTCAGACAACACATACAGCTCCAACCGGTGGTGAACTTTATCTTTGTATTTCACCTTGACCTCTATCTTCCCGATGGGGAATACTTTTTGCCCCGTGTATGTCTTCAGTATCAGATCCGCATCCCGTAGTGGAATATGCTTGAAAAACTTTTGATAGTCATGCTTATTCATGACCGTCAACGCCGATCCGGTGTCCACTTCCATTTTTACTGGGACCTTTTCAATCGGTAGCGTTATCCAAATAGTTTGACGGTCGGCTTCATTGCTCACGTTGTGAATTCTTAGACCGTCCAGTCCTCTGCCTTTGGCGTGTGTGTCCGACTTCTGTTCCTTCAGACTCTTCCTATTTGCGTCATGTACCTTTCTGTCCCATTTTTGTGAGGGCTCATTATTGTTGCACGTCGTTCCTGACCGGCACACTTTAGCTATGTGCCCGATCTTGCCACATTTCCAGCATTCCTGGTTTTTACCCCAGCATTGCTTTTGGTCGTGTGTTGACTTCCCACAACGATAGCATTTGGTGATATTACCTCGTTTAGGCATCTTCTCTTCTCGAGAACAACACAAGTCTTTCTTTACTTATTACTTTTCTGAAATTCTTAATAATTTCCAAGATGGCGGTTTCCCGCTTCTTCCTTCTTCTTCAGCGGTTTTTCCCGAAAAATGGCGGCTTTCCCGCGCTTCTCGCTCTCCCCGCCCACTTCAATGGCGGTTTTCCCGCGCTTGGCGGTCTTCACCCGGTCCCCCGACGCCGTCTGTCAGCCCGAGTGCGGCCCTTATCTATAGATCCGATTGCTCTCGCGGCTCTCGGCCCTTATCTGGAGATGCGATCGCTGGCTTGCAACGCCTCCCGCTCGGCTCTGGCTCCCCCGCTCGCGCGGCTCTCGGCTCTGACACTCCCGCGCCTACTCGCAGGCTCAGCGCTTCGTGGCGGCGGTTGCTGCACGGCTTCTCACATTGCCCGCGGTCCGGCTGTCACCCGACGCCGTTGGACCCGAATGCTTTGCCCTTCTCCTCCAAATACTTCTACCCCGTTTTTGTTTTTGTTTTAACTACTCACAGTCTCTTCGGCCGCCTTGTTTTAGGCTGATTGGCTCGCTCAAGATGTGGTAGCAGGGTAATCTGTGCCTGTTGTTGCCGCAGCTTTGCTGTTAATCTTCCAGCTTCCAGTAAGTACTATACTTTTAGTAGACGGAGCCTCGTGTTTTCTTTTTGAAGCTCTCTGCTACTGGTTAGTCTTGCCGCAGGGTACGATCGGACTCGTCGCCACTGTAAAGTCTGTAGGTTGTGCAGTAAATAACTTCAGAGACTTTAGAAGTACAAACAAAACAGGTCTTTACTATTCAGAGGTCTGGGCGATTTCTGCCCTAGTTAACGTATTCCAACCCTTATATACTGGTGTGGTCACTATCGGTATTACAGTATACATGAGCCAATAAATAGTGCCACCCTAAGTAGTGCTCTTAAAGGCGAACGGTTACATTCTATAGTTCCCTTAAAGGTAAACGGTTACATACACAACAATAATCACAGCAGTCAAAGGTGTGAATGGTGTCCAAACAGGTCAGTCAGGGAAACATTACATCAAAGAACAATGAGGTGGGGTCACAAGGGGTCAAATATTGCAGATGCTGGGGTCTGTATGAAAAACAAAAAAAGACAAAAAACATTTTTTTTGGCTGGAAATCACAGCAGGTCCGGCCGCATCTGTGTAGAGAGAACAAGCCAATGTCGACTCGAGTCTGGATGACCCTGCATCAGGTGGGGTTACATGTAGCGTGACATGAACCCAAGATCTCGGTTGAGGCCGTCCTCATGAGTGCGGAACTTGGCTATCAGTTTCTGCTCGACGATTTTGCGTTGTCGTGTGTCTCGAAGGCCACCTTGGAGAATGCTTACCTGATGCAGGGTCATCCAGACTCGAGTCGACATTGGCTTGTTCTCTCTACACAGATGCGGCCGGACCTGCTGTGATTTCCAGCCAAAAAAAATGTTTTTTGTCTTTTTTTGTTTTTCATACAGACCCCAGCATCTGCAATATTTGACCCCTTGTGACCCCACCTCATTGTTCTTTGATGTAATGTTTCCCTGACTGACCTGTTTGGACACCATTCACACCTTTGACTGCTGTGATTATCTCTCTGTCGAGGTGTGATAAATGGCAGTTGGAAAGGTTACCTGTAAACATCTGACATGATTCTCTGACTATATAAGCTGTGTCTTTATGCATTTCTCCACTTCACCTGATGAAGGAGCAGCGCTCCGAAAGCTTGTGATTTCAAATAAACTGTTGGACTATAACCTGGTGTTGTGTGACTTCTTACATTTGTCCACCCCAGTCCAACTCCGGCATCTCCACACCATATTTATAAAGTGACAGGGTTACCTCACTATTTATAAAGTGACAGGGTTACCTCACTATTTATAAAGTGACAGGGTTATCTCACTATTTATAAAGTGACAGGGTTACCTCACTATAAAGTACGATAGCAAAATACTGCAGATGTTGGAAATCTGAAATAACAACAGAAAATGCTGGAAAAACTCAGCAGGTCAGGCAACATCCGTGGAGAGAAATTTGAGTTGACGTTTCGGGTTGGACCCTTCTTCAAAACTGGAAAGAAAAGAAACTAGATCGGAGGCAGGGCTGCGATCGGACAAAAGAATAAAAGAAACAAAAGAAGTAAAAGAGATTAGAAGCTAGACGAGATGGTAATAGGCTGGGATTAGGTGTAAAGTGTACTGGCAGGGCAAAAGATAGCTATAAAGTGACAGGGTTATCTCACTATTTCGGCTCAATTTTGTCCCCTTCTAACCTCATAGGAACACAGAATGATACAGCACATTAAGAGGCCATTCGGCCCATCATGCCTGTGCCGGCTCTTTGAAAGAGCTCTCCAATTAGTCCCACTCCCCCCTGCTCTCTCCCCACAGCCCTGCAAATGTTTTCCCTTCAAGTATTTATCCAATTCCTTTTTGAAAGGTACGATTGAATCTGCTTCCACTGCCCTTACAAGCAGCTCATTCCAGATCACAACTTGCTGCATAAAAATAATTCTCCTCATCTCCCCTCTGGTTCTTTTGCCAATTACCTTAAATCTGTGTCCTCTGGTTACCGACCCTCCTGCCAGTGGGAACAGTTTCTCTTTATTTACTCTCTCAAAACCCTTCGTGATTTTCACAGAAATCACAGAAACCCCACAGTGCAGATAGAGGCCATTTCAGCCCATCGAGCCTGCACCGACACATATCCCACCCGATCCCCGTAACCCCACGTATTTAATCCCCCTAACACTAAGGGTCAATTTATCATAGCCAATCAACCTAACCCGCACATCTTTGGACTGTGGGAGGAAACCGGAGCACCCGGAGGAAACCCACGCAAACACGGGGAGAATGTGCAAACTCCACACAGACAGTCACCCGAGGCTGGATTCGAACCCGGGTCCCTGGCGCTGTGAGGCAACAGTGCTAACCACTATGCCACTGTGCTGCCTCTATCAAACCTCCTCTCAACCTTCTCTGCTCTAAGGAGAACAACCCCAGCTTCTCCAGTCTCTCCACGTAACTGAAGTTAATGCAACTCAACACCTGATGTTCTTGACTCACTGCTGACCGTTGACCTCCCACCCCATGTCCGCCCGCTCGCTCTCACCTCTCCTCCTCTCTCTGTCTCAGTGACTAGTGGGGTACCGCAGGGATCGGTGCTTGGACCCCAGCTATTCACAATATATATTAATGATCTAGACAAGGGAACTAGATGTAATATCTCCAAGTTTGCAGACGACACAAAGCTGGGTGGGCGTGTGTGCTGTGAGGAGGATGCCGAGAAACTCCAGTATGATTTGGACAGGTTGGGTGATTGGGCAGATGCATAGCAGATGCAATATAACGTGGATAAATGCGAGGTTATCCACTTTGGTGGCAAAAACAAGAAGACAGATTATTATCTGAACGGCAATAGATTGGGAAAAGGGGAAGTGCAACGAGACCTGGGTGTCCTTGTGCACCAGTCGCTGAAGGTAAGCATGCAGGTGCAGCAGGCGGTTAAGAAGGCAAATGGTATGTTGGCCTTCATAGCGAGAGGATTCGAGTGCAGGAGCAAGGATGTCTTGCTGCAGTTGTACAGGGCCTTGGTGAGACCACACCTTGAATATTGTGTGCAGTTTTGGTTGTCTTATCTGAGGAAGGATGTTTTTGCCATGGAGAGAGTGCAGCGAAGATTCACCAGACTGATACCTGGGATGGCAGGAATGGCGTATGAAGAGAGATTGGGTCGATTAGGCTTATATTCGCTAGAATTTAGAAGAATGAGAGGGGATCTCATTGAAACTTATAAAATTCTAACAGGACTAGACAGACTAGATGCAGGAAGGATGTTCCCGATGGCCGGGGTGTCCAGAACCAGGGGGCATAGTCTAAGGATAAGGTGTAGGCCATTTAGGACTGAGATGAGGAGGAATTTCTTCACCCAGAGAGTGGTGAACCTGTGGAATTCTCTACCACAGAAGGCAGTTGAGGCCAATTCATTAAATATATTCAAGAAGGAGTTAGATATATTTCTTAAGGCTAAAGGGATCAAGGGATATGGGGAGAAAGCAGGGACAGGGTACTGAATTTGGATGATCAGCCATGATCGCATTGAATGGCGGAGCAGACTCGAGGGGCTGAATGGCCTACTCCTGCTCCTATCTTCTATGTTTCTATGTCTCATTGTGCAGCCACACCAAAGTTGCGACAGAGATCGAGTTGGCGGTGCGAGAAGTCCTGGCCACGTCCAACCAAAGCTACCTGCTCCTGTCGGGCATCATCGAGGGCGGCTCCGCAGCTGGTGACATCTCGGAGGCCGAGGATCGGTGAGTGAGCCGTCGATCTCCATCTCCCCCGCGGGGCACCGATCGCGAAAATGGCCGCCGCGCCAAAGGGAGGTATCGGGACAGGTGACCAAAAAGTCAAAGGGGCGGGTTTTAGAAAGCGTCTTAAAGGAGGAGATAGAGGCGGAGAGGTTTGGGGAGGGAATTCCAGAGTTTGAGGTCCAGGCAGCTGAAGGCGTGGCCGCCAATGGTGCAGCAATGACAATCGGGCACGAGCAAGAGGCCAGAATTGGAGGAGCGCAGAGATCTTGGCGCGTTGGAGGAGCGCAGAGAGGTCGGAGGTGCGGCCTAACCCTGCAGCGCAGTGATGTCATTAAAAGGGTTTGCATCACGATCTGAGGATCGATACTGGTCGGACTTGGGCGCAGATGACATCATCGCGCCGCCAAGACAGCGAAACTCCCCCCCCCACCCACCCCCAAAATCCAGTCACCGGCCGCATTTCCCGCCCAAACAACAGTGATCGCACTTGAAGAGCAACACGACACATAAAGCACTTTGGGATGTTTGTAGGTGTCGGCTGTGGCTCAGTGGGTAGCACCCTCGCCTCTGAGTCAGAAGGTCGTGGGTTCAAGCCCCACTCCAGAGACTTGAGCACAAATGCAGGCTGACACTCCCAGTGCAATACTGAGGGAGCGCCGCACTGTCGGACGGGCGGTACTGAGGCAGCGCCGCACTGTCGGACGGGCGGTACTGAGGCAGCGCCGCACTGTCGGATGGGCGGTACTGAGGCAGCGCCGCACTGTCGGATGGGCGGTACTGCGGGAGCGCTGCACTGTCGGAGGGGCAATACTGCGGGAGCGCCGCACTGTTGGAGGGGCAATACCGAGGGAGCGCTGCACTGTCGGAGGGGCAGTACTGAGGGAGCGCTGCACTGTCGGAGGGGCAGTACTGAGGGAACGCTGCACTGTCAGAGGTGCCGTCTTTTGGATGAGACGTTAAACAAGGCCCCGTCTGCGCTCTCAGGCAGATGTAAAGGATCCCACGGCGGGTAAATGGAGTCGAGATACACATCAGCCATGATCTAATTGAATGGCGGAACAGGCTCGAGGGGCTGAATGACTGACAGCCGTCTATATGTTTCTATCCCTCAACCAACACCTGAAACAGATTATCTGATCCATTATCTCTTTGCTGTTTGTGGGAGCTTGCTGTGCGCAAATTGGCTGCCGTGTTTCCTACATTACAACAGTGGAACTTGAGAAGTGGGAATTGGCTGTAAAGCGCTTTGGGACATCCTGGGGTGGCGAAAGGCGCTGGAGAAATCCTGATGGCTCTCTTCTCTCTTACAGACTGCAGGCGTTGCAGAATAAAATGGAGGAGGTGGAGGTGGAGGTGGAGGAGGTGTTGAAGGAGGCGAAGAGGCTGTACGCCTCCACTCAGCAGGCTCGAGGGTCGAGTCCTGCTCTGCTTCTAAACCACACTGAACTGGAGCCAGAGGTCTGTGCACAGTCCCTCTCATTCCTACTAACAGATCTCCCGTGACGATGCTCCTGTCTAGTCTTGGATCCGGAACAGAGTTGCAGACCCTGGCCTGTCCCTTTAAAGCCACTGCTCAGATACGTCCTGTGAGGGAGCGCTCCAAGTAGGCACACCCCCGGGGGGGCCAGTTACTGTCGCTGGTGGCACTTCCACTACATCGGCAGCACCTCTCCTTGTGAGAGAGGCCAGGCTATCTGCAGGCTTAGAAAAACCTAGCAGGAAATAACGGGCTTTCTTTCCCTTTAGACTTCCCCCCACTCCCCCCTCCCCAGAAGATTCTTCCATAGAGTCATAACGGCACAGAAGGAGGCCATTCGGCCCATCGAGTCCGTGCCGGCTCTCTGTGGAGCAATCCAGTCAGTCCCATTCCTCCGCTCTATCCCCGTAGCCCTGCAAGTTTATTTCCCTCAAGTGCCTATCCAGTCTCCCCTTGAAAACATTGAATCTCCGCTTCCACCACTTCCGTCGGCAGCGAGTTCCAGGTCTTCACCACTCGCTGCGTAAAAAAGTTTTCCCTCACATCCCCCCTGTATCTCTTGCCCAAAACCTTAAATCTGTGTCCCCTAGTCTTTGTACCATCAACTAGTGGGAACAGCCTTTCCCCGTCTAGCCTATCCAAACCCATCATAATCTTGTACACCTCTATCAAATCACCCCTCAACCTCCTTTGCTCTAATGAAAACAAATCCAGCTTCTCCAACCTGCCCTTGTAGCTAAGATCCACCATCCCCAGAACCATTCTGGTAAATCTCCTCTGCACCCTCTCAAGGGCCTTCACATCCTTCCTAAAGTGTGGTGACCAGAACTGGACGCAATTTCCAGTTGTGGCCTAACCAGTGCTTTATAAAGGTTCAGCATAACTTCTCTACTTTTGTACTCAATACCTCTATTTATGAAGCCCAAGTTCCCATATGCTTTGCTAACCACTCTCTCAATATGTCCTGCCACCTTCAGCGACCTATGCACATTAACTCCCAGGTCCCTCTGTCCCTGCACACTCTTTAAAACTGTGCCATTAAGTGTATATTGCCTCTCCCTGTTCCTTCTGCCAAAATGCATCACCTCACACTTCTCTGTATTAAATTCCATCTGCCACTTGTCTGCCCATTCTGCTAGCCTTTCTATTTCCTGTTACAATTGATTGGTATCATCTTCACTGTTTGCCACACCCCCAAGTTTGGTGTCATCGGCAAATTTCGAAATTCTACTCTGTATTCCAATATCCAGGTCACTTATATATATCAAAAAAAGCAGTGGCCCCAGCTCTGACCCTTGGGGAACACCACTGTCTACCATCCTCCAGTCTGAGAAACAGCCATTTACCACAACTAGCTGTTTTCTGTCCTTAAGCCAATTCCTTATCCAAGCTGCCACTGACCCACCTATTCCATGAGCCTCAATTTTGTTAACCAGCCTTCTATGTGGTACTTTGTCAAACGCCTTCCAAAAATCCATGTAGACAACATCCATTGCATTCCCTTCATCAATCCTCCCTGTTACTTCATCAAAAAATTCAATTAGATTAGTCAAATGTGATCTGCCTTGTACAAACCCCTATTGGCTCTCCTTAATTAGCTTAAACCTCTCCAAGTGCCCGTTAATTTTTTCCTTGATTATTGTTTCTAAAACTTTACCCACCACTGATGTTAAACTGACCGGCCTGTAGTTACTAGGATTGTCCTTACACCCTTTCTTGAACAATGGTGTCACATTTGCCACTTTCCAATCCTCAGGCACCTCCCCCGCATCTAGGGAAGATTGGAAAATTATGGCAAGCCCTTCCGCTATCTCTTCCCCCAATTCCCTTAGCAACCTGGAATGCAAGCCATCTGGACCAGGCGACTTGTCCACTCTAAGCATACCCAGCCTTTCTAGTACATCCTATCTATCAATTTTCACCCCTTCCATTGCTTCTGCCTATTCCACTTCTATCGATATTTTGTCAGCATCCACCTCCTTAATAAACACCGATACAAAGTACTCATTGAGTATTCTAGCCTTGCCCTGCACCTCTAAGCATGTATCACCTTCTTTGTCCCTAATAGGCCCCACCCCGCCTCTTATTACCCACTTACTGCTTACATGCCGGTAGAAGATTTTTGGGTTCCCTTTTATGTTAACCGCCATTCTACTCTCATATTCTCTCTTTGCCAATCTTATTTTCATCTTCACTTCCCCTCTCAACTTATTGTATTTGGTCTGGTTCTTACTTGAAGAATTCACCTGACATTCATCATACGCCCTCTTTTTCTGTTTCATCATCTTCTCTATCTCCCTCGTCATCCAAGGAGCCCTTGCTTTGGTTCCCTTACCCTTCCCTCTTGTTGGAATGTACCTAGCCTGTACTTGGAACATCTCCTCCTTAAAGATTACCTATTGTTCCGTTACAGTTTTTCCCGTCAGTCTTTGGTTCCATTTTACTCTGGCTAGATCCTTTCGCATCCCATTGAAGTTAGCCCTATTCCAGTTTAGAAGTTCCACTCAAGATTGTTCCTTGCTCCTCCCCATTGCTAATCTAAATCTTATGATACGATGATCACTCGTACCCAAGTGTTCTCCCACAGACACTTGGTCGACCTGGCCCACCTCATTCCCCAGCACCAGATCCAGCACTGCCTGCTTCCTAGTTGGGCCAAGAACATACTGGTCAAGGAAATTCTCCTGAACACATTTCAGAAATTCCTCCCCCTCCTTTCCCTTTACCCTAACATTGTCCCAATCGATATTTGGGTAATTAAAGTCCCCCAATATCACCACTCTTTTGCTCTTGCATATCTCTGCGATTTCCCTGCAGATTTGCTCCTCTACCTCCCTCTCATGTGATATGTTGCTGCTTTATGCAAAGTGTGACATTTGGCCGGGGCTCAGTGGGTAGCATCCTCACCTCTGAGTCAGAAGGTTGTGTGTTCAAGTCCCACTCCAGGGACTTGAGCATAAAAATCCAGGCTGACACTCCCAGTGCAGTGCTGAGGGAGCGCTGCACTGTTGGAGGTGCCGTCTTTCAGATGAGACGTTAAACCGAGACCCCGTCTGCTCTCTCAGGTGGACATAAAAGATCCCATGGCACTATTCTGAAGATGAGCAGGGGAGTTATCCCCGGTTTCCTGGCTAACATTAATCCCTCGTCCAACATCACTAAAACAGATTATCTGGTCATTATCACGTTGCTGTTTGTGGGAGCTTTCTGAGCGCAACTTGCCCACCATGTTTCCTACATTACAACAGTGACTGCACTTCAAAAGCATCTGAATTGGGCCTCTGTGAATTAAATCCCCAATCATTGGGCCTTAGGTCATCCCTCGATTCCAGGAGTTTGTGAAACATTCAGCCATCTTGCCTCCCATCTACCGCCCTGCGTAGACTTCAGCTCATCCAAAGCTCTGCTGCCCGTGTCCTAACTCGCGACGAGTCCCGTTCACCCCCTCCGCTATCTCTGTAACTTCCTCCAACCCCACAAATCTCTGCGATCCTCCAATTCTGGGCTCTTTTGCATCCCCGATTTTCATCGCCCCACCATTGGTGGCCGTGCCTTCAGATGTCTGGGCCCCAAGCTCTGGAATTCCCTCCCTAAACCTCTCCGCCTCTCTCTCCTCCTTTAAGACGCTCCTTAAAACCTACCTCTTTGACCAAGCTTTTGGTCACCTGTCCTAATATCTCCTTCTATGGCTCGGTATCAAATTTTGTCTGATAATCGTTCCTGTGAAGCGCCTCTGGACATTTTATTATGTTAAAGGCGCTATATAAATGCAAGTTGTTGTTCCTGTGGTGACCTTGGAACTTGGTGCATTTACCGGTCCCAGACCCTGTTCTAGTGTAGTTGGGCTCGGTTTCGGACAATAATCTTCCTCTGATTGACTTCTTTTCTCCTGAAGAGCTGGGACAATTTAACCGCAGAGATTGAGGATTTGGAGAACGCGCTTCGGTCCAAAGACCAGCGGATCGAGGAGCTCCTTGTGGCGATGGAGCCTCGAGTGAAGGCCTTGAACATGGGCATGGAAACCAAGCGATCCTATGAGCAGGTGAGGTGGCCTTTGGAGCACAGGCTGCATTCCCTTCCTTGCAATGTACCATGGCATTGATACTCAGTGATGGGCAATGAGTATCACCGCTATCCCACATTACAACAGTGACTGCACTGCAAAAGTACTTCATTGGCTGTAAAGCGCTTTGGGACGTCCTGAGATTGTGAAAGGTGCTGGAGAAATGCAAGTCTTTCTTTCTCCTTTCCTTCCTTCCTTTCTTTCTTTCTTTCTTTCATTCCTTCTTTCCTCCTTTATTTCTTTCTTTCTTTCATTCCTCCTTTCTTTCATTCCTCCTTTCTTTCATTCCTCCTTTCTTTCATTCCTCCTTTCTTTCATTCCTTCTTTCTTTCATTCCTTCTTTCCTCCTTTATTTCTTTCTTTCTTTCATTCCTCCTTTCTTTCATTCCTCCTTTCTTTCATTCCTTCTTTCTTTCATTCCTTCTTTCTCTTTTCCTTCCTTACCCTGGATCCAGAGATGGCTCCATGCCAACAGCTGGCCCAGTTGACTCTGCCTGTCTATCCAGTGGAGCGGCGTGCTCCTCCCCTTTCTGTGAAGAGGTCCTTTTCTTCAATTAGTCCGGTTGTGTAAACACAAATCTATCTCCCCTTTTAGCTCTTGAGTCGTGTCAAAGCTGCCCAGGCCACCGCCAGGGCCTCGATCCAGCAGGCCAAAGGGATAAAGGAAGAAGGGATCTCCTTGCTGAAAACTTTGGAAGGTACAGTCTTATGTCGTCGCTCCCCACCCCAGTCCAGAACCATCCAATCGGATCAAGGAGAGTCTATTCACATTCCAATTGGTGTGGGGAGGACAGGCGTGCTGGGCGACCAATGGTGGGGGCGGGGCGGTTGGAGACCGGAGGTCATGTGGTGAGGCCTCGACGAATAGGCCGCGGTTGAACCTGAGCCCAGGCTGCTCCTTGTGGGCCTCAGTACCACACCAGTAGAGCTGATATAGCTGAGCACAGGCCGGGATTAGGTTGACAACTTTAGAGAGCCTGATTGCCGCATTTATTCAGACAAGTCACAAAGGCGGGGTGGGGTGAAACATTAGGGCATCCGGCTCACACGCTTGGCTCGAAAGCGGGGATGAAATGCTTACACAGACCGCTTGCCGACGGCATTTTTCAGCCCCTCGAGCCTGTTCCACCATTCCATTAGATCATGGCTGATCTGTATTTTAACTCCATTCACCCGCCTTGGTTCCATAACCCTTAATCCTCTTACCCAACAAAAATCTATTGGTCTCAGTTTTGAAATTTTCAACTGACCCCCAGCCTCAACAGCTTGTTGAGGGAGAGAGTTCCAGATTTCCACCACCCTTTGTGTGAAGAAGTGCTTCCTGACTTCACCCCTGAACGAAATAACAACAGAAAACGCTGGAAAAACTCAGCAGGCCAGGCTATATCCGTGGAGAGAGAAACAGAGTCAATGTTTCAGGTCAAAACCCTTCGTCAGAACTGAGAAAAGTTCTCTCCGTTCTGACGAAGGGTTTCGACCTGAAACGTTGACTCTATTTCTCTCTCCACGGATGTTGCCTGGCCTGCTGAGTTTTTCCAACGTTTTCTGTTGTTATTTCGGATTTCCAGCATCCGCAGTATTTTGCTATCACCCTTGAACGGCCTGGCTCTAATTTTAAGGTTTATGCCCCTCCTTGTTCTGGACACCCCCACCAGAGGAAATAGTTTCTCCCTATCTACCCCATCAACTCCTTTAATCACCTTAAACACCTCGATTAGATCACCCTTTAATTTTCTAAACTCAAAGGAATACAAGCCTCGTCTGTGCAACCTGTCCTCATAATTTAACCCTTTTCGTGGTTTTTTTAATTGTTATCTTTGTTTCAGACAACAAGAGATTGTTTTCAATGAAGAGGATGAAAAGCAAAGGGGTTTTCAGGAAGATGGGGCCCATCAGAGAGAGGGTGATGGCGGAGGCCGAGAGGAAGACTGCACTGGCCGGCCGGATGTTGGGCGTGGCCAAGTCGAGCTCCGCCGTCAGCAACGGTTCAGCGGCCCGAGCCTCGCACCTCGCCAGAGGCATCACAAAGGTCAAAGGGGAACGATGTTACCTCCCGCGCGCTTAAACCATTCGAACCAGATCCCCTTTCTCCTTCCCATAATCGGGTCGACACCGAGTGCTGTAATATCGAGAGAGAGAAGGGGATCTGCCATACGTGGGTTCGGTGTTTGTACAAGAACATCACTCAGTCACTGCTTAGGCCCCAGCTGGAGTATTGGGGCCAGTTCTGGGCCCCAAGGTTTAGGAAGGATGTCAAGGCTGGGGTTGGTGTTGAGTTCTGGGCTGGGTCTGGGGTTGGTGCTGAGAGAGCAGACTTGACGACATTAATGGCATCGAGTACAACAGCAAGGAAGTTATGCTAAACCTTTATAAAACACTGGTTAGGCCTCAGCTGGAGTCTTGTGTCCAATTCTGGGCCCCAAGGTTTAGGAAGGATGTCAAGGCCTTGGAGAGGGTGCAGAGATTTACCAGAATGGTACCGGGAATGAGGGATTTCAGTTATGCGGAGAGACTGGAGAAACTGGGATTGTTCTCCTTAGTGCAGAGAAGGTTAAGGGGAGATTTAATAGAGGTGTTGAAAATCATGAAGGGTTTTTGAGAGAGTAAATAAGGAGAAACTGTTTCCAGTGGCAGGAGGGTCGGTAACCAGAGGACACAGATTTAAGGTAATCGTCAAAAGAACCAGAGGGGAGATGAGGAGAATTTTTTTTACGCAGCGAGTTGTTGTGATCTGGAACGCGTTGCCTGAAAGGGCGGTGGAAGCGGATTCAGTCGTAACTTTCAAAAGGGAATTGGCTAAATACTTGAAGGGAAAACATTTGCAGGGCTCTGGGGAAAGAGCAGGGGGGAGCAGGATTAATTGGGGAGCTCGTTCAAAGAGCCGGCACAGGCGTGATGGGCCGAACGGCCTCCCTCTGTGCTGTATTATTCTATGATTATTAATTGGGGCACAACTCTGCCAGGCCAGAATTTCCTCCCGCCACAGGGCAAGACCTTTTCACCCCTGACCTTTTGTAAGGGCCGAAAGTCTGGGGGTCAACTTTCACCTTGCCTTTCCGACCTGTGCAATCCGTGGCTTTGCCCCGCCCTGTCCCCTGCCTCCACCCCTCTCCCTTTCGCTGTTCCCATGCCAACTGGCGGATGCCCAGGTCCAACAGTCCGGGGGTTGGCGACATGCAAATGGCGGGAAACGCCTGCTTGGGCAGTTTGTGTCTTGGCAGCGAACATAGCAACAGGAGTCGGCCATTCAGCCCCTCGAGCCCGTTGGGCAATGCTGGAAGTAGGGGGGCCTATCGCCCTCACGTTATTTACCCTGGATTGTGGATAGGCCAGTGTGGCGTTGGGCCCGGGGAGCAGGTAACCGTGAGACGCTGTGGAGCACGTTCCTTCCACCCCGGATCTGCTGGGAATTCAGTGGTGCTGGGAGAGGGAGGACCAGGAAATCCAGGCCCCCCTGATGCCCAATTTTCCAAGCGTCGTGCTCCAGAGAAAGGGGGTTCCCCCCCGTGACGAGCATGTCACAGGCGCCCAAGATCGCTCCGACGGGCTCCACCCCCGGGCCCGCTCGGCCCTGGCAAACCCATCCCATAATCAGTCCTGTCGAACCTTCGAGAAACCCGCGGCCACATTTCTTCCCCCATAGAGGCAACCTCAGGCTCCCTTCTGCCTTCCAGGAGGCCCAGAAGATCAGGAGACGGGCCCGGGATCAGGCCGCGCAGTCTGGCTCACTCCGCTCGCAGCTGGAGGCCGTGCAGGAACAACTCGCCGCCCGGGAGGACCAGGCCGCGGCCTTGAAGGCGAGGGTCGGCGAGGAGATGGAAACGGCGGCCAAGGTAACGGGTAAAATTGACTCGCGACGGGGCAGTCGGTGTGTCGAAGGCCCTTAACGTTGAGGCAGGGTTTTTATATCTGCCACCTAGGGGGTTGCCAACCCTCCAGGTTTGCCCTGGACTCAGAGGGGGCAGGGCGCGCAACCGACCGAGCCAAGCTGACACATATACGGTCTCCCTCTCTGTGCTTCTGACAGGTTCTTAGCGAAACGGAAACGATGGGAAAGAGCATGCAGAAAGCGAAACACTCGCTCGATCATGATGTGAAGCAGTTGACAGAGTTGCTGAAACAAATAGGTACGTTCAGGGACAGCAGTCGGAGCCTATCGGGGAGAGAGCCCTGAGTCTCGGGCAATCTTCCCTCTTTTATTTGCGGGGGGTGCGCAGTCCCTTTAAGTAGCTGCGCGGCCCGTTCAGATTTTCGCCCATGCACGGTGACGTAATAATACTCACTACGCACTTGGTTTGAGTATAAAACAAGGCTTTAATCAACTTGTTTCAAAACATGGAGTTCTAGTTTTCTTTCACTAGTTCCTGTTTACCAAATGTCCTGGGCAAGCTGGGCCCACGCCCGAGTATTTATGCTCCTTGGACGGCGCCACCAGCTGGCCGTCCAGTGTTATTTCATGAGTCTTTCTTCATGGATCATAAGATTCATAACATGTGGTTTCTCCTGTATAAAAGCCGGTGAGTGGCTTGCGTGGGAACTCCAAACCGCTGCGCGGCTCAGCGGGAACGGCGCAGACACGATGGGCCGAAGGGCCCTCTCTCTGTGCTGTATAACTCTCTGACTCTATGTCGGTCACAGGGTCCAGTGGTGTCGCTGTCTGCGGCCTAATTTCTTTTTTTTTTGTGTGTGTTTTGCTAACAGAGAGCCTGCAGATTGACCGAGCGACGGAAGAAACGCTGAATAAAACAGAGAGCAAGGTGGGGGCGCTGAGGTGGGCGATCGAGCGGAAACTGACGCAGAAAGTGCGGGAGCTGGAGGCTGCCTCCGAGATGCAGATCCTGAAGATGAAAGCGTTCGAAAAGGACATCGAGGAGATCCAGGCCGACAAGCGCAACCTGGAGGACATTGTTCAGAACTTGCCCCAGGGCTGTTACAGCAGAGTGGGACAGAACAGGCAGTGAGAAGTTGGGGAAGAGAAAGGGAGAGGCGATTTACTGTGGCCGGTTTTTGTGTTTTATAATCTCAAGACATTTGCCATTGCCACCAAATTGCCGCCATTTAATGAACCATTTCAAATGAGTCATTTGTTCGGGCGTTTAGCCCCCTTCCAATGTTCCTTCCCTCTCCTCCTGTGACTCGTGCTGGCTTTGGTCCAATGGGTAGACGTGGCCCTCAGTCCCTCAGCCGACTGCCCGTCGTTCGGACGCGAGCCCTTCGTACCGTTTTGTTGGATGATGAGGCACTGTCGGGCCGAACACCGCCCTCACCCCAATGTTCTCACACACACACACACGCAATTGGAGAATCTTGTGTTCTCTCACTGGTCCAGGGGGGTGCGGGGTGGGGGGGGCGTTCAGAGACCGTCGCCCTTGCTATCGGATTGAGCCCCTAACCCTTTCTGCTCCTAAATAATCCGCTGACGACCAATGGTTCCCCCCTAAGGCATGCGGCCGCGCATCAATCGGCAGGTCCCGCGCAGGCCGCTTGCAAGCTGTTGCCGCTGGAAGATGGCGCGCACGCGTGGTCGCGCGGCAGATTTAAAGGGACCGGGCACGGGGAAAAAAAGAGAGGGAACATTGCTGCCAATACCGTGATACATTTACCCATTAATAACCGTGATACAATTTGAAGTCCACATATCTAAATCAAACAATCTTGGTATCTGAATAGGTCTGCAGCTCTTGAAAGTATCATACTTGCGCCGGATTGCCTCAGATACGATCTTCACTAACCATCAAACCAGTCACCAATCTTGATGGGGGGCAAATTAACAAAAAAAGTAAAAACAAAAAATTATAATTAGTAACTGTAGAATTCAGGCGCGTCATTCTGGAGTTGGACGTTTTAACTCGAGCTCTTTTTCCCTTCTCTAGCCCAGGGAGGCGAAGGCCAGGTTTAACACCCTGTTTTTTGCCCCATTTGAGAACAGCAAACTGAGCAAAGAGCAGGGGTCAAGCTGCGGGACCTTGCTGGACTGTACGGCTCCCTCCCACCCCACACTCAGCATTCCTTCCTTCATAAGGAAAACCAGTCTTTATTTTTTGAAACTTTTTTTTTTCTGACCTGGAGCCAGGCTTTATGGGCAGCTGCCAATGTACAAAATGCAATATAAATTAACCTCCAATTGGCAGTCAAGATATGTTGCTTTTGAGCAATTGGACTTTCGCCTTAGCAGCAGAATAATACATTGCCTGGTACAATAGTTGTGTCGTTATGAAGCAGTGTAGCGAACAAACTAACTAACTTGTATTTATATAGTGCCTTTCATGACCTCAGGACATCCCAAAATGCTTTACAGCCAATTAAATACTTTATCCTCCTACTCGCCATGAGCAATGCCACGGGAGACCCACTAACCCAAAACAACAATAACTTGCATTTATATGGCCTCTTTAACGTAGTAAAATGTCCCTAGGGGCTTCACAGGAGCGTAAATCAGAGAAAATCTGACACCGAGCCACATGAAGGAGACATTAGGACAGGTGGTCAAAGCGGGAGGTTTCAAGGAGCGTCTTAAAGGCGAGGTGGGAGGCGGAGAGGTTTAGGGAGGGGCTTCCACAGACAGATCTATATCAAGATTCCAGCCTGAGGATGAGCGCGTAGTTTCCAAGATGCCTCCGACTTTAGTCACTGTATTAATAAATCACCACGCCACATCGAATCCACAAGTTAATGTATCATCTTCAGATTATTCAGAGCGACGTCGATTACATTTACAACAGATTAAAATAGGCAATGACTGCAATAACTTACATCAATAAACCCATTCATTGTGCACACTGAAGCTGCCTTTAACTTCACGTTTCACATCGATTATAAGGCAAGATCGCAGCAAAAAAGGTCATTTCTAATTTTACACTCGCAGTGCACAACCTTACCCCACACCCCACCCCGGCACCTCCCCACCCCCGCACCTCCTCTTCCCCACCCCCACCCCCACCCCATCACACCCCCACCCCCACACCTCCTCTTTCCCACACCTGCACCTCCCCTCCCCCACCCCTGCACCTCCACACTCCCACCCCATCAGCTTATCACTCCCACCCCCGCACCTCCCCACTCCCACCCCATCAGCTCACCTCCCCACCCCCATCTCCGATCACATATCGGAACTTCAGACACACACAGCCCACGATTTTCCAAACATTTTAAAAAACAACAAAGGTACTTGCATTTCTATAGCGCCTTTCACCACTTCAGGACGTCCCAAAGCGCTTTACAGCCAATGAAGTACTTTTTGAAGTGTAGTCACTGTTGTAATGTGGGGAAACATGGCAGCCAATTTGCGCACAGCAAGCTCCCACAAAACAACAATCTGATAATGAGCAGATATTCTGTTTTTGGTGATGTTGGTTGAGGGATAAATATATGGCCAGAACTCCCCCTGCTCTTCTTCCAATAGTGGCCTGGGGATCTTTTATGTCCAGCTGAGAGGGCGGCAGACGGGGCCTCAGTTTAGCGCCTCATCCGAAAGACGACATAAAAACCCAACTGCTTCACTCGTGATTCAACACAAGCGGCCGTCCTTACCCGGTCTGGCCGAGAGTCCCACACTATCGAAACCATATGCCCTCTTCATGCCCTCTGAAGCCATCCAGCAAGGCACCCAGTTGCAAACGAACGCTGCAAAGTTCAAAAAAGAAAGAAAGCCCACAACCTTCTCTGGGCAAATGGAGATTGCCTTGCCAGCATCTCTCAAATCCCAAGGACAATTTTTTTTTTTTAAAGACGTAAAATGAGCAGGTTTGGGCGCCTGTGTGAAAATAACACGCACAACAACATAGTACAAGCACTACATGCCCCTTCCAAGGGGTTTGATAGAGTAACTAAGGAGAAACTGTTTCCAGAGGCAGGAGGGTTGGGAACTGGAGGACACCGGTTTAAGATAATTGCCAAAAGAACCAGAGGGGGAGCTGAGGAGAATTGTATTTAACGCAGCGAGTTGTTGTGATCTGGGATGCGCAGCCTGAAAGGGCGGTGGGTGCAGATTCAATAGTGACGTTCAAAGGGGAATTGGATAAATACTTGAAAAGGAAAAATTTGCAGGGCTGTGGGGAAAGAGTGAGGGGAGTGGGATGAATCGGAGAGCTTGTTCAAAGACCCGGCACAGGCACGATGGGCCGAATGGCCTCCTCCTGTGCTGTAATGATTCTACGTTAAATGATGAAGTCTGCCGAACAGGATTTCTACTCTAATCTTTAGATACGCGCTCACGCTGAAACTTCACCAAAGTCTGATTCAGAATTTAGGAAGTCGTCGGAAGAGAGCAGAATTGACCAGGTGTGACTGGGGATCCCAGCACACAAGGTCTGGGACTGCCATCACCTTCCATTCAGTCTCGCACGAAAAATCTCTTCCGCCGCCTCTCCGTTTAATGCGGCGTATCTAAAGTTAAATTTATATTAATTGATTGAGAGCACCGACCTACTTGTAAGATATTTAATCACTGTTATTAAATGATTATTTTGATGATTCTGTTACAGCGCCATTCATCGCGTGTATTCTGCCCTTGCAGCGCGTTCCTATGCAGAGCTAGACAGGTCGCTAACAACTTGATATCTTCCCATAAAAATCACAAGGCTTGACTTTTCTTGTAAACTTTACTGAAAGATTCTTATTGTGAAACTGAAATACAATACAGAAATGGAAGCACACATTAGTACACAAGCACATAACTGATCTGCATACACAAATTTAGGTACGCCTGAGCAACACAGTACATTTGGCATGTAAATTACCAAAACACGTGGAAACACAGCTTACTGTGAATATACATTTAGCAAACTGAAAGGCATTCTCTTTAAATTAGCCCTGTACATAGTGCATCAAAATACAGCTACAAGTTAACCAGCTAGACAGAGAGCGAGCACTTCACGGCTAGCTGTGTAAGTTGCATACAGAGAAAAGTTACAAACTAAACATTTTCTGCAAAATATAGTGTACACTAATCATCTATAACATTCTCAAGTACTTACAGACAAATAGTGTCCAAGGCTGGAGCGTGACAAGAATATAACTTCCCAGACCATGTGTGGCTGCAGGTCTGTGATATACAGTAGTTTACTGCACTTTACTGTGCTTTACTGCGCTTGCAAGGTATCAAATATCCACTAGGTGGTGGCACACAATGGAAATCGACCCAAATTACTCAAACCCCTGAATTAACTGGAAAACTAACATAAATTCCTAAAGAAAGGCAGCACACTCCCCGCTTGGTCCATTGTACCACTACAGATACAAAATAAACCTAAAGAAAACGTCCTTTGGCTGCAAACATACTCAGAATCCTTTCTCTAGGTTTCTTGAGAAAGGAGGACTACGATCTCTGAGACTGGCCTCAGAAACACTTTGACAGTCCCCTCCTTGACAATCTTCACCTCTACCTTGCGGACCCTCTTGTCCCTGCTCGGCAGAGTTTTGGCAACCAGTCCCACTGGCCATTCATTTCTGTGTGCTTGGCTGTCTTTCAGCAAGACATCTCCCACTTTGACATTTGGCTTGTCTTCTGTCCATTTCCTACGGCTCTGTAGGGTGGACAAATACTCTCCTCTCCATCTCTTCCAAAAAGTGTCTGCAAGACACTGGACTTGCTTCCACTGCTTTCCGTGCAGCTCAGTCATGTCGAAGTTTCCAGAGGGGGCTGAAATAGCACTCATCTTTTGAGTCAGGAGCATCGCTGGGGTGAGGACTGCAGGCATGTCTGGGTCGGTGGACACCGGCACCAGGGGTCTTGCATTCATGATCGCCATGACTTCAGCCATGAGAGTGCTCAAGACGTCGTGTGTGAGATGAGTAGGTCCCGTCCAAAGCAGCATAGCATCCAGAATACGCCTGGCAACACCAATGAGCCTCTCCCATGAACCACCCATGTGGGATGAATGCGGGGGGGTTAAACACCCACGTGCATCCTTTCTTTTGGAGGTAGCTTCTTACCGCTGCATCGTCCGTGTGGATGTCCAACTCCTTACAGGCACCCACGAAGTTAGTCCCTCTGTCGGAGCGGAGAAGTTTGGCTGGACCACGGATTGAGAAAAACCTCCTCAGGGCACTGATGGTTAGGAAAGCTTTGTCATCCATGGGTAGTGTTGGTTTGTCATCATCCTTGGACCTTTCAAACACTGAGCATCCTAGGCTGTCTATGCTCACAGTGAGGTCTGCCTCTTCCTCACAGGCAGAGGAGGTTGACCTATGATGCTGCGTCATGCCATCGTAGTCTTCCTTTACCTGGATCCTGTTTGGGCATGGGCTGAGAAAGAATGTACGACCGTTGTGCAACACGTTTGCTTTATATACGTTGACATCCACTGGTTTGTGGACTGTTCCCAGGCAAACTCCACCCACGAGAACCCATCCCAGGTCAAGCCGCTGCACATAAGGAGCATTGTGGGGCCCGTTGATTTGCTCATGCACCTTGTGCACCCTTAAGATGTCTCTTCCCAAGAGCAGGAGGATTGGAGCGTCCGGGTCCACAGCTGGAATCTTGTTGGCAACTGGCTGTAGGTGGGGCTGATGGCGTGCAACCTCTGGGGAGGGAATTTCCGTCCTATCATCTGGCATCATGTCACACTCAATTAAGGTGGGGAGGGGAAGCTGTAGTTTCCCATCCATGGACTCGATCATGAAGTTGCCAACTCTCCTACCCATAGTCTCTTTTGTCCCTGAACAGGTTTTTAGCGTGTACGGAGCTGCGCTGGCCTTGACTTCAAAGAGATTGAAGAATTCTGTCTTCGCTAGAGACTTGTTACTTTGCTCATCAAGCACTGCGTACATCTTGATTGCCTTCTCCTTTCTCCCTGCAGGATATGCTTTAACCAAGCAGATTTTGGAGCATGAGCGTGGGCTGCTTGCATTTCCACAAACCTCTGTACACTTGGAGGTGACTGAAGAAGACGCGTTTTCGCTTTGCTCCCCGCTATCCTCTTTGTCAACCGCAGCACTCTCGGTGGTTGAAGGAGGAGGACCTGGATGCAGGGCTGCGATGTGTTTTTCACTGTTGCACTCGAAGCACTTGATTGTCGCCTTGCAGTCTTTTGCCATGTGCAGAGTCGACCCACAACACCTGAAGCAGACGCGATTCTCTTTCAGGTATGATTTGCGCTCATCAATAGGCTTGCCTCTAAAGCTTCGACACTTTTTGAGTGGGTGGGGCTTCTTGTGTATTGGGCACTGACGATCTGGGTCATCCACTTTATTCCCAGCAGAACTGGATTGGTTGACTGGGGGTTCGGCTGGAACATCTGTTTTGTGCACGCTCACAGAGGCTTTGTTGCTGTACTTTGTGGGTTTCTCTGTTCTCGAAGGAGCGTGACTGCTGGAGGTGGAGAAAGTGAAACTTGGATCATTCCTCACCTTTGCCTGTTGTTGGACGAACCTGGAGAAGAGAGAGAAGGGAGGAAATGCTACTCCGTAGTCCTCCTTGTACTTGGATCCCTTAGCTATCCATTTCTCTTGAAGGTTGTAGGGGAGCTTTTCCACTATTGGGTTTACCCCACGAGCTGTATCCAAATATGAGAGGCCTGTCAGGTAACCTTCTCCCTTAGCACACTCCAGTTCAAGGAGAATGTCACCCAGTTCTCGAAGCTCGACATTATCTTTGTTGGTTAGCTTCGGAAAGTCCTCAATCTTCTTAAGCAGTGCGTGTTCAATGACTTCTGGTGTCCCATAACAGTCTTCGAGACGTTGCCAAACCAGGTCGAGGCCTGCTGTGGGATTGCGGACGTGCGCTGAGCGAATTCCCTTCGCCTGTTCTGACGATTCAGCTCCGAGCCACTTTGTCATCAAATCTAGTTCTTCTCTGGCTGACAGATTCAAGTCCTTGGTTGTACTCAGGAAGGACGCTTTCCATGACCAATAATTTTCGGGACGGTCATCAAATTCTAGAAGACCTGAACTTAACAATTCTCGGCGGATGAGGTACCTAGCGAGGTCTTGTGCACCTTGTGGCTCGGGTGAGGACTGCTTGGCTGGATTGGCCAAGTGCTGTGGAGGTCTCTGCAGGTAAGTCTTACTTGTTTCTTCTCTTTTAAGCTCAGTGTCTCTGAAAACAGGCTGTTTGTTACTGTGGTGAGTAGCTGGTTCTGCTTCGAGATACCTGGATGTTTCCTTGAAGAACAATTTGGAGTGTTGTTGGACATACTCACTTGTACGTTGCACTGGACTGAGGGGCTGTTCTGGAACATATGGTTCATGGCTGTGCTCCCCGCCTTCGTTCTCCTCACCTTCTTCATAAGCTGCAGCTTCAGTGGCAGCGGCAGCTCTCTGGCTTTGGAGAATGTGGAGACTGGCGTCGAGGTCAGCTCTCTGCTTCATCACACAAGCTTCTTTTTCAGCGAAGGACAATTGAGCCTGGGCAGTTTTTGCCTTGGCATGTGCTTTGGCGGCTGCAGAAGCTGTCAATGACGACGGTCTGCTGGACCGCCAAGATGATCTAGAGGATGCTTTAGAGGACTGTGACTTGGTATCATTTGCTCGAAGAGGCTCATGCTTCTCGGTTGGCTGGTCGACGTCCTCTGTGGTATATTGTCTTCCTGAGCGTAGACTCATGGTAGCTGAGTGGTATCTTCTTGTGCTTGAGCCCGCTGTGCTGTTGTCTTTTCACTATTCTGCCCTTGCAGCGCATTCCTATGCAGAGCTAGACAGGTAGCTAACAACTTGATATCTTCCCATAAAAATCACAAGGCTTGACTTTTCTTGTAAACTTTACTGAAAGATTCTTATTGTGAAACTGAAATACAATACAGAAATGGAAGCACACATTAGTATACAAGCACATAACTGATATGCATACACAAATTTAGGTACGCCTGAGCAACACAGTACATTTGGCATGTAACTTACCGAAACACAGCTTACTGTGAATATACATTTAGCAAACTGAAAGGCATTCTCTTTAAATTAGCCCTGTACATAGTGCATCAAAATACAGCTACAAGTTAACCAGCTAGACAGAGAGCGAACACTTCACGGCTAGCTGTGTAAGTTGCTTACAGAGAAAAGTTACAAACTAAACATTTTCTGCAAAATATAGTGTACACTAATCATCTATAACATTCTCAAGTACTTACAGACAAATAGTGTCCAAGGCTGGAGCGTGACAAGAATATAACTTCCCAGACCATGTGTGGCTGCAGGTCTGTGATATACAGTAGTTTACTGCACTTTACTGTGCTTTACTGCACTTTACTATGCTTTACCGCACTTGCTAGGTACCAAATATCCACTAGGTGGCGGCACACAATGGAAATCGACCCAAATTACTCAAACCCCTGAATTAACTGGAAAACTAACATAAATTCCTAAAGAAAGGCAGCACAGCGTGGCTTGTGAATATTGTAGTTGTTAATCTAGATTGCTTTGTTACACATCTGAATGCCACTTTGCCAATCGTGACATTGATTTTGGTGTCTCGGCTTTCAGCCCATTCCCAGTGTATCTCAGGTTTTACTGACCGTGATGGGCGATGGTTTGTGATGTTATCGTCGCTTGTCTGACTGGTTCAGCCGGTTTTGTGTGGGCGGCACTAAGGAGTCTCGGCTCGGTGTCCTATCTTGGCTCCTCTTGTAAACTCTCTATGTAAACGTTCTTGCAAGCATTACGCATCTGTCACGCCTCAAAGTGTCACGCTTGAAACTGTCACGCTGGCGCTTGATTAACTCAAACCTCACCTTCTGTAAAAACAGCAACAGATCACCACTGGACAGGTTGGGAAGCTAACCAATGGACAAGCAGCATCTGATACAAGAACAGCCAATGACAATTGAGTGCCATACGTGCCTATTTAGAGCAAATTATCCTTTGTGGTTGTAAAAGACCTGGTCAGATTAAACCACAGCTTCACCTCTGCAGCAGAATAATACTTTGGGTTGTGCCTGACATGGTATAACCTACCCTCTCACGGTGAGCAATGCCACGGGACAGCTCAGTGTGTGAAATGATACCACAGTGCAGTCCAATTTAAACTACTCGGAGCCCCCAACAAAGTACAAAATATGGGTGAAGAACAGAGCTTTTCTGGAAAGAAGTCACCTTAGTGAGTCCCATTTTACAGACATGTTTTCTGCCTTTCATTTTTCTAACTGACTGGATAGGAACTGGGGTTGGGATTGGTGCTGAAGTGGAAGTTGAACATAAGAACATAAGAAATAGGAGCAAGAGTCGGCCATTCGGCCCCTCGAGCCTGCTGCGCCATTCAATAAGATCATGGCTGATCTTCGACCTCAGCTCCACTTTCCCGCCCGATCTCCATACCCCTCGATTTCCCCGAGAGTCCAAAAATCTATCGATCACAGTCTTGAATATACTCAAAGACTCAGCATCCACAGTCCTTTGGGGTAGAGAATTCCAAAGATTCACCACCCTCTAAGTGAAGAAATTCCTCCTCATCTCGGTCTTAAATGGCCTTATCCTGAGACTGTGTCCCCTAGTTCTAGACACTCCAGCCAGGGGAAAAAGCCTCTCAGCATCTACCCTGTCAATCCCCCTCAGAATCTTATGTTTCAATGAGATCACCTCTCATTCTTCTAAACTCCAGAGAGTATCGGCCCAATCTACTCAATCTCTCCTCATAGGACAATCCTCTCATCCCAGGGATCAATCTAGTTGGAAGTGGGGCTGGTGTTGGGGTTGGGATTGTGGCAGGGGCTGGGATTGGGACTGGGGATAGAGTTAGGATTGGGGCTGGGGCTGATGTTGTGGCTTGTATTGGGGTTGGGATTGTGTTTGGGTTGGGATTTGTGCTGGGTCTGGTGTTGGGATTGGGATTGGGATTGGGGCTGGGGTAAGTACTGGAGTCTGGTTTTGGAATTGGGGTTGGGGTTGGGCTAGGTACTGGTGAAGAGTTAACGTTGATTCCTGTATTGTTGGGACATTGTGAATTTAAAATGAAAAGGCAGCCTGTGCAGAAATCGATGCAAAAGCCCAAATATAACTGATGAGAACAAAATGAGTAAACTTAAACAATCCTTGAATAAAGACTGTTGCCATTAGAAATCATTGGGACCGAAACATGTCTGTGTGAAGCAGGACTTCGAGAAAGCTTGGACACTGATAAGAGCAGCCTACGCATTCCAGTCTGGAACAAGTGCGTTAGAAGGACAGGCTGTGGGTGAAGGGTTGCACCTGGCTTAACCTCTAGGGAAGTTGAGAGACACCAAACAGTCAAGCGTCCATCATTAATACCGAGCAACGGTGGGTGATTGGGCAAAATAGAGCTTCCCCTAACTTTTACTTGCGCTGTAACTGGCAGAAGCAACATAAAAAGATGACATTGGGGCAGGTGTGCCACTGCAGTCGGAGGAGCCCTCAGAAGCTTCGCTGAGAAAAGGACGTCCAAAAAACGAAGAAACTTCAAGAGCTACAAGGGAGCTGGTCACTCTACTGCCTTGCTGCGGAGATCCTGGAGTCTGAAGGTTGTGTGGAAATGCAAATGGTACAGAGTGGAGTGACTTTCTTTGGCTAGCGACTATCCAGGTTCACGAATCAGTGAAACATCTCCTTTCCCTACACTGGGGTTTGGTGTTGGGTTTGGGTTTGGTGTTGGGGTAGGTACCAGGGGGTTGGGTCTTGGGCTGGAATTAGGGTTGGTGTTGGGTTTGGGTTAGGTGTTGGGGTAGGTACCAGGGGGTTGGGTCTTGGGCTGGAATTAGGGTTGGTGTTGGGGTAGGTACCAGGGGGTTGGGTCTTGGGCTGGAATTAGGGTTGGTGTTGGGGTAGGTACCAGGGGGTTGGGTCTTGGGCTGGAATTAGGGTTAGGTGTTGGGGTAGGTACCAGGGGGTTGGGTCTTGGGCTGGAATTAGGGTTGGTGTTGGGTTTGGGTTTGGTGTTGGGGTAGGTACCAGGGGGTTGGGTCTTGGGCTGGAATTAGGGTTGGTGTTGGGTTTGGGTTAGGTGTTGGGGTAGGTACCAGGGGGTTGGGTCTTGGGCTGGAATTAGGGTTGGTTTTGGGTTTTGGGGTTGAGTTTTGGGGGGGGTTTGTGTTTGTTTCTGGGATGTGGGTGGCACTGGCAAGGCCGGCATTTATTGCCCATCCCTAGTTGCCCTCGAGAAGGTGGTGGTGAGCCACCTTCTTGAACCGCTGCAGTCCGTGTGGTGAAGGTGCTCCCACAGCGCTGTTTGGGAGGGAGTGCCAGGATTTTGACCCAGCGACGATGAAGGAACGGCGATATATTTCCAAGTCTGGATGGTGTGTGACTTGGAGGGGAACTTGGAGGTGGTGGTGTTCCCATGCGCCTGCTGCCCTTGTCCTTCTGGGTGGACGAGGTCGCGGGTTTGAGAGGTGCTGCCGAAGAAGCCTTGGCGAGTTGCTGCAGTGCATCTTGTAGATGGTCCGCACTGCAGCCATGGTGCGCCGGTGGTGGAGGGAGTGAATGTTTAAGGTGGTGGATGGGGTGCCAATCAAGTGGGCTGCTTCTTCCTGGATGGTGTCAAGCTTCTTGAGTCGTGCTGGAGCTGCACTCATCCCGGCAAGTGGAGAGTATTCCATCACAATCCTGACTTGTGCCTTGTAGATGGTGGAAAGGCTTTGGGGAGTCGGGAGGTGAGACACTCGCCACAGAATACCCAGCCTCTGACCTGCTCTTGTTGCCACATTGGCCCAGAAATTCGGGTCGGGGGCTTCCCGCGGGTGCAAGCCCCTGACCTGCACTTACCTTGCGCGCCGGCCGTGGAGCTGTGGGCCCCCATGGAATTCCGATCCTGGGTCTGCTCCAGCTGCCGGTGCACAGTGCTTGTGTGTCCCAGGGGCGCAGTTAGTTCGATGCATCCCCTGGGATCACGTGGGCCATGGGGAGCCAATCGTAGCAGGGAATGCTCCATTCATAAGCTTGACAGGAAGTGCTGTCAAAACTTATAAATACTACGGGCCCAAAACATCACTAAATTTTCAAATAAATTTAAAAAAAACATCACATTTTTAAAATAAACTATAAATTACATGAAATAACTATTTTAAACAATAATGTATATTTTTAAAAAAAATTATTTTATTTTCTAACGGGGCTAAAAATAAACATACCTTTCTTTAAAGTATTTAAAAATAATAAACCTGTGGAAAAAATGTTTTAATTTTAATTAATTCACCACTTACCTTGTAAAAAGCAGGCCTTGCGACTGCTTTTTAAATGTGTAACTTATGGAGACTTACCCTCCCGGGAAAACCTGGAAAAAAAACGCAAGTTCGATGCGCACGCGCAGCCTCTCCCACGCACGCGTTCAACCTCTGAACCCCTGCTTTCAGGGGAACGGAAGTGCCGGTTTCCCGCGCGTACTCACCCGTGGAGACCCGAATTTCTGCCCCATTATTTATGTGGCTGGTCAGTTAAGTTTCTGGTCAATGGTGACCAGGATATTGATTACTTGCCACTTATCAGCCCAAGCCTGAATGTTGCCCAGGTCTTGATGTTTACGGGCATGGACTGCTTCATTATCTGAGGAGCAATGAAGGGTTTGGGGCTGGGGTTAGGATTGGTGTTGGGTTTTGGGGTAGGTGCTGGGGGTTGGGGCTGGATCCTGGTCTGTGGTTAGGGTTTAGGCTGGGGATTGGGGTTGGGGTCGGTGTTGAGTTCTGGGCTGGGGATTGGTGTTGACTTCTGGGCTGGGGGTTGGGGTTGAGTTCTGGGCTGGGGATTGGGGTCGGTGTTGAGTTCTGGGCTGGGGATTGGTGTTGAGTTCTGGGCTGGGGCTGGGGATTGGGGTCGGTGTTGAGTTCTGGGCTGGGGATTGGTGTTGAGTTCTGGGCTGGGGGTTGGGGTTGAGTTCTGGGCTGGGGATTGGGGTCGGTGTTGAGTTCTGGGCTGGGGATTGGTGTTGAGTTCTGGGCTGGGGCTGGGGATTGGGGTCGGTGTTGAGTTCTGGGCTGGGGATTGGTGTTGAGTTCTGGGCTGGGGCTGGGGATTGGGGTCGGTGTTGAGTTCTGGGCTGGGGCTGTGCCCGGTACCAGCTGCAGTTTCGCTCTCTTCCCGCAGCGGGCGTGTCTGCCCCGGGACATTGACTCAAGTGAGAGCCGCGGCTCCCTGCGAGAAGTCTGAGAGTCTGGGACCTCCTCACATCACAAGATGCCTTCGAGACAACAGGCTCAGGGTAAGAATCTTTAACTTGCGACCAGTGTCCGGGGAGGGGAAGCGGTCCCTCGACGAGCTCCTGGACTGAATCATCTTTCTCCCATTCACACTTACAGGAGGGAAGATGTTCGGGTTATTGAGAGCGGAGCAGGAGGAGCGGCTACACAGTGTGAACCAGGTGAGGGACAGGGTGAACCAGGTGAGGGACAGGGTGAATAGGGACAGTGTGAACCAGGTGAGGGACAGGGTGAATAGGGACAGTGTGAACCAGGTGAGGGACAGGGTGAATAGGGACAGTGTGAACCAGGTGAGGGACAGTGTGAACAGGGACAGTGTGAACCAGGTGAGGACAGGGTGAACAGGGACAGGGTGAACAGGGACAGGGACAGTGTGAACAGGGACAGTGTGAACCAGGTGAGGGACAGGGTGAACAGGGACAGGGTGAACAGGGACAGGGTGAACAGGGGCAGTGTGAACAGGGACAGTGTGAACCAGGTGAGGACAGGGTGAACAGGGACAGTGTGACCCAGGTGAGGACAGTGTGAACAGGGACAGTGTGAACCAGGTGAGGGACAGGGTGAACGGGGACAGTGTGAACCAGGTGAGGGACAGTGTGAACAGGGGGACAGTGTGAACAGGGACAGTGTGAACAGGGACAGTGTGAACCAGGTGAGGGACAGGGTGAACAGGGGGACAGTGTGAACAGGGACAGTGTGAACCAGGTGAGGACAGGGTGAACAGGGATAGTGTGGACGGGGTGAACAGGGACAGTGTGAACAGGGACAGTGTGAGCCAGGTGAGGACAGGGTGAACAGGGACAGTGTGAACCAGGTGAGGACAGGGTGAACAGGGACAGTGTGAGCCAGGTGAGGACAGGGTGAACAGGGATAGTGTGGACAGGGTGAACAGGGACAGTGTGAACAGGGACAGTGTGAGCCAGGTGAGGACAGGGTGAACAGGGACAGTGTGAGCCAGGTGAGGACAGGGTGAACAGGGATAGTGTGGACAGGGTGAACAGGGACAGTGTGAACAGGGACAGTGTGAACCAGGTGAGGACAGGGTGAACAGGGACAGTGTGAGCCAGGTGAGGACAGGGTGAACAGGGATAGTGTGGACAGGGTGAACAGGGACAGTGTGAACAGGGACAGTGTGAGCCAGGTGAGGACAGGGTGAACAGGGACAGTGTGAGCCAGGTGAGGACAGGGTGAACAGGGACAGGGTGGACAGGGTGAACAGGGACAGGGTGAACAGGGACAGTGTGAGCCAGGTGAGGACAGGGTGAACAGGGACAGGGTGGACAGGGACAGGTTGAACAGGGACAGGTTGAACAGGGACAGGGTGGACAGGGACAGTGTGGACAGGGACAGTGTGGACAGGGACAGGGACAGGGTGAACAGGGACAGGGTGAACAGGGACAGGGTGGACAGGGTGGACAGGGACAGGGTGGACAGGGACAGGGTGAACAGGGACAGGGTGGACAGGGACAGGGTGGACAGGGACAGGGTGGACAGGGTGGACAGGGACAGGGTGGACAGGGTGGACAGGGACAGGGTGGACAGGGACAGGGTGGACAGGGACTGTGTGAGGGATCCCGGGCTCCTCTCCCCTTTGCCTTATGTTGGTCTCTCGGACCTTGTCTCTGCTCGTTATCTTTGTCTGTCTTTTCCAGTCTGTGAGACTCTCCCTCTTTTACTCTCTCCCCTCTGTCACTGTCTCTCTCTTCCTGTGTGTCTTTCTCTCTCTCTCTCTCTCTCTCTCTCTCCTTTTAAGTTTACACTTTCTCTTTCTCTCTCTCTCTTTCTTTGCTTTGTCTTTTACGCTCTCCCTCGCTTTGTCTATTTTTCTTATACTCTTCTCTTTGGGGGAACCAGTGGATGTGGTGTATTTGGATTTTCAGAAGGCATTCGATAAGGTGCCACACAAGAGGTTATTAAACAAAATTAGGGCTCGGGATTGGGGGTAATATATTAGCATGGATTGAGGCTTGGTTAACGGACAGAAAACAGAGAGTAGGAATAAATGGGTCATTTTCGGGTTGGCAGGCTGTAACTGGTGGGGTACCGCAAGGATCAGTGCTTGGGCCTCAGCTATTCACAATCTATATCAATGATTTGGATGAGGGGACCAAATGTAATATGTCCAAGTTTGCTGATGATACAAAGCTAGGTGGGAATGTAAGTTGTGAGGAGGATGCAAGGAGGCTTCAAGGGGATGTAGACAGGCTAATTGAGTGGGCAAGAACATGGCAAATGGAATATAATGTGGAGAAATGTGAAGTTATCCACTTTGGTAGGAAAAATAGAAAAGCAGAGTATTTTTCAAATGGCGAGTGATTGGGAAATGTTGGTGTTCAGAGGGACCTGGGTGTCCTTGTACACGAATCACTGAAAGTTAACATGCAGGTACAGCAAGCAATTAGGAAAGCAAATGGTATGTTGGCCTTTATTAAAAGAGGATTTGAGTAAGAGTAAAGACGTCTTACTGCAATTATATAGGGCCCTGGTGAGACCACACCTGGAGTATTGTGTACAGTTTTGGTCTCCTTCCCTAAGGAAGGATATACTTACCATAGAGGGAGTGCAACGAAGGTTCACCAGACTGGTTCCTGGGATGGGGGGATTGTCCTATGAGGAAAGATTGAGTAGACTAGGTCTATATTCTCCAGAGTTTAGAAACATTGAAACATACAAAATTCTTACAGGGCTTGACAGGGTAGATGCAGGGAGGATGTTTCCCCTGGCTGGAGAGTCTAGAACACGGGGCCACAGTCTCAGAATAAGGGGTCGGCCATTTAGGACTGAGATGAGGAGGAATTTCTTCACTCAGAGGGTGGTGAATCATTAGAATTCTCTACCCCAGAGGACTGTGGAGGCTCAGTCGTTGAGTATATTCAAGGCAGAGATCGATAGATTTTTGGATATTAAGGGAATCAAGGGATATGGGGATAGTGCAGGAAACTGGAGTTGAGGTCGAAGATCAGCCATGATATTATTGAATGGCGGAGCAGGCTCGAGGGGCCGCATGGCCGACTCCTGCTCCTATTTCTTATGTTCTTTCTTTCTCTCCCTGTCTCTCTCTCTTTCTCTTGCTTTTACTTTCTCTCTTTTTCTCTCTTTCTCTTTCTCTACACTTACTTTCTCTCTCTCTTTCTCATTTTTACTTCTCTCTTTCTTACTGTCTCTTTCTTGCTCTCTCTCAATTTCAATTCAATTCAATTCAAATCGCTTGATTGGCATGACAAGTTACATCTTATGTTGCCATTTCTCTCTCTCTCTCTCTCTCTCTCTCTCTGTCCTCCCCCTCTCTCTCTCTCTCTCTCTCTCTCTCTCTCTCTCTGTCCTCCCCCTCTCTCGCTCTCTCTCTGTCCTCTCTCTCGCTCTCTCTCTCTCTCTCTCTCTCTCTCTCTGTCCTCCCCTCCCCTCTATCTCTCTTTAAATATGTTTAAAACGACACTGCTGATTCCCGAGCTCGGTCAGTCAGTGTGAAACACTCCGTCAGATCTTGGTGACCTGGTGAAGTTATGCCACACCCAGCGTTTGTTCTGAACTTGAATTTGCCTTCATTTCGTTCTGTCTAATTGTTTTATCGAAATTAAACTCCAGTGACTATCTGACCCAGAACAGTAAGTCCCACTTTCACCAGCCGCTGTTGGCCAATAAGGAGTTTTGGGCTGGATTCTCGAGGCCAGGGCTGTCTGAGTTTACTGTGTGGATTGAACCCATCACAGCACAAGCCTCAGGTAGCTGTGCAGCTCCCAGTCCTGTCACTGTCTCTCTGCCCCTGGAGCTGGCTTCATTTCCCTGCAGTAGCACCTGTGCCTCTGGGCCAGACATAGATACAACTACTGGGGGAGGGAGGAAGGGGTGGAGGTGAGGGTAAAGGGGGAGGCGGAAAGAAAGAAAGTCTTGCATTTATACAGCGCTTTTCACGACCACTGGATGTCTCAAAGCGCTTTACATAAATGAAGTACTATTTGAAGTGAAGTCTCTGTTGTAATGTGGGAGATGTGGCAGCCAATTTGCACACAGCAAGCTCCCACAAACAGCAACGTGATAATGACCAGGTCATCTGTTTTAGTGACTTTGGTTGAATGATAAATATTGGCCAGGACACTGGGGAGAACTCCCGGGCTCTTCTTTGAAATAGTGCCATGGGATCTTTTACGTCCACCTGAGGGGGCAGACGGGGCCTCGGTTTAATGTCTCATCTGAAAGACGGCACCTCCGACAGTGCGGTCTTCCTCAGTACTGCCCCTCCGACAGTGCGGCGCTCCCTCAGTACCGCCCCTCCGACAGTGCGGCACTCCCTCAGTACTGCCCCTCCGACAGTGCGGCGCTCCCTCAGTACTGCCCGTCCGACAGTGCGGCACTCCCTCAGTACTGCCCCTCCGACAGTGCAGCGCTCCCTCAGTACTGCCCCTCCGACAGTGCAGCGCTCCCTCAGTGCTGCCCCTCCGACAGTGCGGCGCTCCCTCAGTACTGCCCGTCCGACAGTGCGGCACTCCCTCAGTACTGCCCCTCCGACAGTGCGGCACTCCCTCAGTACTGCCCCTCCGACAGTGCGGCACTCCCTCAGTACTGCCCCCCTCCGACAGTGCGGCACTCCCTCAGTACTGCCCGTCCGACAGTGCGGCACTCCCTCAGTACTGCCCCTCCGACAGTGCGGCACTCCCTCAGTGCTGCACTGGGAGTGTCAGCCTAGATTTTTGTGCTCCAGTCTCTGGAGTGGGGACTTGAACCCACAACTTCCATGACTCAGAGGTGAGGGTGCTGCCCACTGAGCCACGGCTGACGCTGTGGAGGGGTGGTGGGGAGGGGGCGTTTCTTACATTACAACAGTGCCTGCTCTCCAAAAGTACCTCATTGTCTGTCGGGAGCTTTGGGACGTACCAAGGTTGTGAAAGGCGCTATATAAATGCAAGTTCTTTGTCCTTTGTTCCTAGCATGTGATTGCTCAATGGATTTATCATTGTACACATCGCTGGAGCTGGCCTGGAGGGTTGTAGTACCAGCTGGGTTAAGTGTGTGCTGTGCAGCACAGGCACTTAGCAATGCAAATATGCTGTGCGAGGGCCAGAAACTGGTGACTGTATCCGAGCTTTGATCTATCCTCAGTGCTGCGATGTTGGGCTCCAGTAAAAAATGTTCCTTTATCCAAAAATGTTTCACAAAACCCTGTTGTGTAGGTGCAGTAGTTTAACCTCTTCACATACCAAAACTGGGCCCGTCTTCTACGCATGTGGCAGCTACGGCCGTTTCGTAGAAACCTACAGCACAGGAGGAGGCCGTTCGGCCCGTCGTGCCTGTGCCGGCTCTTTGAACGAGTAGTCGTGCTTCGCCCCACTCCCCTGCCTTTTGTCCGTAACCCTGTCAGTTCCTCATCCTCCGGTACCCGCCCCACTCCCTCTTACAATTAGTGATGGAATCAGCTTCCACCACCTGTTCAGGTCGCGCGTTCCCGATCCCCGACAACTCTCTGAGTGGAAAAAGTTTTCCTCACCTCCAGTGTTCCATGTCATTTTTTTTTGGGTGCGCGGTGGTCCCTTCAACGGGCTGCGTGGCCCATTCAAATTTTCGCTCATGCGCGGTTTCTCGTGGGACGCCCAGACCGCTGCGTGGCTTACTGGGGAATGTTGCTCGACTCCCCTCCAGATCTTTTGCCAATGATTTTGAATCTCTGACCTCTGGTTATTGACCCACTCGCCCGAGGGAATCGTTCTTCTCTCTTTATTCTATCAAAACCTCTCATCATCTGGAAAACCTCCATTAGGTCACCTCTTAACCTTCTCTGTTCCAAGGAGAACAGTCCGAACTTTTCCAACACCTCCACCTAACTGAAGTCCCTCATCCCGGGTAACATAGAAACATAGAAGATAGGAGCAGGAGTAGGCCATTCGGCCCCTTGAGCCTGCTCTGCCATTCAATGAGATCATGGCTGATCATCCAAACTCAGTACCCTGTCCCTGCTTTCTCCCCATATCCCTTGATCCCTTTAGCCTTAAGAAATATATCCAACTCCTTCTTGAATATATTTAATGAGTTGGCCTCCACTGCCTTCTGTGGTAGAGAATTCCACAGGTTCACCACTCTCTGGGTGAAGAAATTCCTCCTCATCTCAGTCCTGAATGGCTTACCCCTTATCCTTAGACTGTGACCCCTGGTTCTGGACTCCCCCGCCATCGGGGACATCCTTCCTGCATCTAGTCTGTCTAGTCCTGTTAGAATTTTATACGTTTCAATGAGATCCCCTCTCATTCTTCTAAACTCTAGCGAGTATAAGCCTAATCGACCCAATCTCTCTTCATACGTCATTCCTGCCATCCCAGGTATCAGTCTGGTGAATCTTCGCTGCACTCCCTCCATGGCAAGAACATCCTTCCTCAGATAAGGCGACCAAAACTGCACACAATACTCAAGGTGTGGTCTCACCAAGGCCCTGTACAACTGCAGCAAGACATCCTTGCTCCTGTACTCGAACCCTCTCGCTATGAAGGCCAACATACCATTTGCCTTCTTAACCGCCTGCTGCACCTGCATGCTTACCTTCAGCGACTGGTGCACAAGGACACCCAGGTCTCGTTGCACTTCCCCTTTTCCCAATCTATTGCTGTTCAGATAATCTGTCTTCCTGTTTTTGCCACCAAAGTGGATAACCTCACATTTATCCACATTATACTGCATCTGCCATGCATCTGCCCAATCACCCAACCTGTCCAACAACCTGGTAAACCTTCTCTGTACCCTTTCTAAAGACCATTTGCACGGAAACAATTTATAGATAAGGACCTAGAAGTTAGACCACACAGAACCCGTATTCCGGGCGCTACTTGATCTACTGAGGCCCCAATATGGTGGGCAGGAAGCGCGCCCACGTTTCCGGTCGGAAGTGCGGCGTCCGCCATATTGGGGAAGGACAAACAAGAGGCGTCCTTTACTCACACCTAAAGCAGGCGTTGGGCATAAACAAATAAGGGGCCGTTATAATGCCCTGCTTGAGGCTCCCCTCTCTAAGACGGGGTCACCCTGAGGCAGCCAGCACCATCGTAAGCCACCCTCACAGGAAAATCGAGCCTGGGGACCACCTGCAACAGAGAGAGTAAGTGACTTACCTTCCGAAACACGGGCACGCCCAAATCTCTGGCAGTTTTAGAAGGGCAGGAGTGTGACGACGTGTAATGTGCGATACATTCTGCTGCGACGGTGGACAGTTGTGACCTTTTAAGTCTAATCGTTGTGCAAACAGAGCCTCGGGTCAGTCAGAGTTCAATTGTTTGGTGAGGAGTTGTGCGGCTTGTTAAATTGCTCGTAAGTTTCGAGCTGGAGGTCAGAAGCACCCAGCATTAAGTGGCTGACTTTCTCCTTTTTGTAAGATTGTTTTGTGTGTGTGGCGCAGTGCGACAGATATTGCTGCAAGATGTGTTTTGCCACACGTGCCCCGTGTTTCTCTCAAAAAAGATATCTGTAAGAAAAGGGAAAGAGCCAATCCTTTCCACAGGACAGAGACACTTTCCCACCAACAGGAAATACTTTCCAGAGGATTCCTGCAGTCTCATTCTAAAAATAAAATGTATTAAAAGGAAGCCAATTGTCCTCTAATTGACCCGAGGATCAGCCTAAGAGCAATTAGCCTCTAACTGACCCAGGAAGGCATCTTGTGGCCTGAAAGGATTGTACGATGGTACACACAGCTACAATTCAGCAGCAGAATAATGCATTGCATGTTACATGGCCTAATGTTTGCGTCCTTATAAAACACTGCAACCGTGAGCAATGCCACAGGATATCGTCTAGTTCAATGTAATTTCAGCATTTTTGAGCATGATATAGAAACATAGAAGATAGGAGCAGGAGTAGGCCATTCGGCCCCTCGAGCCTGCTCCGCCATTCAATGAGATCATGGCTGATCATCCAAATTCAGTACCCTGTCCCTGCTTTCTCCCCATATCCCTTGATCCCTTTAGCCTTAAGAAATATATCCAACTCCTTCTTGAATATATTTAATGAGTTGGCCTCCACTGCCTTCTGTGGTAGAGAATTCCACAGGTTCACCACTCTCTGGGTGAAGAAATTCCTCCTCATCTCAGTCCTAAATGGCTTACCCCTTATCCTTAGACTGTGACCCCTGGTTCTGGACTCTCCGACCATCGGGAACATCCTTCCTGCATCTAGTCTGTCTAGTCTTGTTAAAATTTTATAAGTTTCAATGAGATCCCCTCTCATTCTTCTAAACTCCAGTGAGTATAAGCCCAATCGACCCAATCTCTCCTCATACGTCATTCCTGCCATTCCAGGTATCAGCCTGGTGAATCTTCGCTGCACTCCCTCCATGGCAAGAACATCCTTCCTCAGATAAGGCGACCAAAACTGCACACAATATTCAAGATGTGGCCTCACCAAGGCCCTGTATAACTGTAGCAAGACATCCTTGCTCCTGTACTCGAACCCTCTCACTACGAAGGCCAACATACCATTTGCCTTCTTAACCGCCTGCTGCACCTGCATGCTTACCTTCAGCGACTGGTGCACAAGGACACCCAAGTCTTGTTGCAATTCCCCTTCTCCCAATCTATTGCCGTTCAGATAATAATCTGCCTTCCTGTTTCTGCCACCAAAGTGGATAACCTCGTATTTATCCATATTATATTGCATCTGCCATGCTTCTGCCCAATCACCCAACCTGTCCAAATCATAGTGAAGTTTCTCGGCATCCTCCTCATCATATATGATGTAAAAAGACTACTGAACACTTGGTTTGAGTATAAAACAAGGCTTTAATCAACTGTTTCACAACCATGAAATTCTAGTTACATCACTAGTTCCTGGTTACATAAACATCCTGAGCAAGCTGGGCCCACGCCTGAATATTTGTACTCCTTGGACGGCGCCACCAGCTGGCCACCCAGTGTTACTTCATGAGTCATTTCTTCATGAATGATAAGATTCATCATCATGACAATATATAATTGCAATACTCTGGTTTTTGCTAGAGTAAATAATGAGAGACTGTTTCCAGTGGCAGGTGAGTGGGTGACCAGAGGACACAGATTTAAGGTGATTGGCAAAAGAACCAGTGGGCCGATGAGGAGAAATGTTTTTTTTAGCAGCGCGTTGTTGTGATCTGGAACGCGCTGCCTGAAAGGGTGGCGGAAGCAGATTCAACTTTCAAAAGGAAATTGGGTATAGACTTGAAAAGGAAAAATTTGCAGGGCTGTGGGGAAAGAGCGGGGGGGGGGGGCAGTGGGACTAATGGGAGAGCTCGACCAAAGAGCCGGCACAGGCACGATGGGCCGAATGGCTTCATTCTGTGCTGTACGATTCTATGAAGCAACAGAAAAGCCTCAAACATCCGTCTTGCTAATGGCCAGCTCAGTGTCTTTAACGAGCAGGGTAGATAAAGGGGAACCAGTGGATGTAGTATATTTGGATTTCCAAAAGGCATTCGATGAGGTACCATATAAAAGGTTGCTATGCAAGATAAGGGCTCATGGGGTTGGGGGTAATATATTAGCATGGATAGAGGATTGGTTAACGGACTGAAAACAGAGAGTAGGGATAGATGGGTCATTTTTAGGTTGGCAGGCTCTAACTAGTGGGGTGCCGCAACGATCAGTGCTTGGGCCTCAACTATTTACAATCTATATTAATGACCTCGATTAAGGGACCGAGTGCAAAGTATCCAGGTTTGCTGATGATACAAAGCTAGGTGGGACAGTGAGGAGGACACAAAGGGCCAGATTTTCAGTGTGCCGTGAGGCGGGCTTTTAGGTGTGCGGGGGGCAAAAATCCCGAATTCGGGGGTCCCGACACCATCCCGCCCAAAACCCACCTCCACGTAAGTTTCAAAGGAGGCGGGCACCCACCCCACACTGGGACCCGCCGACCCGAGGCGGGAAGGGATTAGTGCCAATTAACTGCCTGTTAGAGCAGGCGGGCCGTCGGGTTGAAAGACTTGGAGGGGTCGCGATGTCGGTGTTCAGGTGAGTGATGGGTGCATGAGTGCAAAGGTAAGTGTGTTTAAAGTGTGTAAAGAAGTTTAAATTACCTGTGCTTACCTTAACAGCCTTTCTTCCTCGAGGCGTCGGGAGTCCATCACTCAGCCGGCACTGAAAGCTGAATGGCTGCGATCTGTCAAAAGTGACAGCCTTCAGCTTTCATTGCCGGCGAGATTTCTAACTGAGTCTGTGTAGAAGGACTCAGGTTAGAAGTCAGATTGTCAGTGTTTGACAGCTTCAAACAGCTGTGAAACACGGATATTTCATCTGTCAACACCTCTTGACAGATGAAATTTCAGTCTGTGACGTCACCTGTTGCCGGGTGGCCCTCAATTGGCCTGCTGAGCCCGCTGGGCGGACTCAACAAGGTCAATCAAGGGAAAATCGCGTGGATTGGACGGATCTCGATGGAGGCGGGACTAAAACCTGAAAGTTGTAGTCCCGCCTCCTTCCCGACTTCTGAATGAAAATCCAGCCCAAAGAGTCTGCAAAGGGATATCGACAGGTTAAGTGAGTGGGCAGTGCGGTGGCAGATGGAGTTTAATGTGGGGAAATGTGAGGTTACTCACTTTGGTAGGAAGAATAGAATATTTTTTAAATGGTGAGAAACTTTCAAATGTTGATGTTGAGAGAGATTTGGGTGTCCTCGTGCAAGAAACACAGAGCTAGCATGCAGGTAGAGCAAGCAATAGGAAGGCAAACGGCATGTTGGCCTTTATTGTAAGGGGGTTGGAGTATAAGAGTAAGGAAGTCTTGCTACAATTGTACAGGGCCTTGGTGAGACCACACCTGGAGTACTGGGCACAGATTTGGTCTCCTTCTCTAAGGAAGGATTTACTGCAGCGAAGGTTCAGTGGCTGGGATTGCGGCAACTTGGAGGCGGGATCTACATTTAAACTTTAACCCCTTGCCCAACCCTTTCCTGCCTGTCACGGGGTCGGGCGCGGAGGAGATGCCGGGGTTAAATTGAGGCCCACACGTTTGAACAGTGGAATCCCCCAGCATCAATGTGGGGGGTTTAATAGGTGATTTTAGGGCCAACATGACACTGACGTCACGGAAACCTGTATCCAGTAGCGGTTACTCTGAGTGTCGGATTCGAGCTGGAGTCGGCTGAAATCCACTCCAGCCCAGGGTAGCTTGAGCCTGGAGCCGAGGTGCGTGCCCCCGCCCCCCCGTGTCCTGTCAACACATACCAGGCCCAGCTTGTTCGCCCTGCTGTGAGCGTTCAACCCAACAGAGGCAGCTGTGCTAATCAGCCTCTGCTGAGCCTGGATTATGTCACCGAGCTTCCTGCAGATCTGGCTCTAGTGCAGAGTAAGTGGCCTTTGATCCCCAATTAACCATAAGGACAGGATGTGTCGGCTCCAGGGACTTGAGCTCAGAATCCAGGCCGACGCTCCCAGCGCAGTACTGAGGGTGCCCCACACTGTCGGAGGGGCAGTACTGAGGGAGCGCCACGCTGTCGGAGGGGCAGTACCGAGGGAGCGCCGCACTGTCGGAGGGGCAGTACTGAGGGAGCGCCGCACTGTCGGAGGGGCAGTACTGAGGGAGCGCCGCACTGTCGGAGAGGCAGTACTGAGGGAGCGCCGCACTGTCGGAGGGGCAGTGCTGAGGGAGCGCCGCACTGTAGGAGGGGCAGTACTGAGGGAGTGCCGCACTGTCGGAGGGGCAGTACTGAGGGAGCGCCACACTTTCGGAGGGGCAGTGCTGAGGGAGTGTCACACTGTCGGAGGGGCAGTGCTGAGGGAGCACCGTACTGTTGGAGGGGCAGTACTGAGGGAGTGCCGCACTGTCGGAGGGGCAGTACTGAGGGAGCGCCACACTTTCGGAGGGGCAGTGCTGAGGGAGTGTCACACTGTCGGAGGGGCAGTGCTGAGGGAGCACCGTACTGTTGGAGGGGCAGTACTGAGGGAGCGCCGCACTGTCGGAAGGGCAGTACTGAGGGAATGCCGCACTGTCGGAACGGCAATACTGAGGGAGCGCTGCACTGTCGAAGGGGCAGTACTGAGGGAGCGCTGCACTGTCGGATTGGCAGTGCTGAGGGAGCGCCGCACTGTCGGAGGGGCAGTACTGAGGGAGCATCGCACTGTCGGAGGAGCAGTACTGAGGGAGTGCTGCACTGTCGGAGGGGCAGTACTGAGGGAGCGCTGCACTGTAGAAGGGGCAGTACTGAGGGAGCGCTGCACTGTCGGAGGGGCAGTACTGAGGAAGCGCCGCACTGTCGGAGGGGCAGTGCCGAGTGATGCGCTATCAATTACTCATAAAAGACTGAGAGTTAAGAGAGTAACTAAAGGCTTTTATTAACAAAAGAATGAAGGTCTGCCTCGAGTGGTCGACCGGTCCAGAAATACAAAGGGCTGGGGAGCAGTCACCTTTATACTAGGACTTGTGGGAGGAGTCAGCCGAGGCATGTCCAGGCATGTACACAGTGGAATACAAACAGTGGTTTACCACATTAACTCCTTGTTTAAAATTGAGTCCGGCGGGGTGAAGTGTATTAAAAGTTAGTGTATTGGAGTCTCTCCGGAGGTCTTGTCTGCCGCTGTGATCGGCGTGGCGACGGCAGGGGTAGTGGAGCTTCCGGCGTCGAGTCCTGCGTGGGCTGTGGCACAGGCGTGCCGTCCTCGTAGATGTCGAGCGGGTCGCGGGGCCCAGGCCTGCCATCTGCTGGGGCTGGATATCGGATCGTGGCGGGGGGGTGGTAGTGAGTAGTGGGTTACTGCGGCCCCCGAGGGTGCAAGGTCTCTTATGGAGACTCTGTCCTCCCGCCCGTCCGGGTATGCAATGTAAGCATACTGGGGGTTGGCGTGGAGGAGGTCGACCCTCTCGACCAGGGGGTCCGTTTTATGGGTCCTCACGTGCCTTCTCAGTAGGACCGGCCCTGGGGACATCAGCCATGGCGGGTAGCGATGTCCCCGATGTGGACTTCCTTGGGAAGACAAACATTTTCTCATGAGGGGTGGCGTTAGTGGCAGTGCAGAGCAGTGACCGAATAGAGTGGAGCGCATCGGGGAGCACATCCTGCCAGCGGGAGGTTGGAAGGCCCCTAGACTTTAAGGCTAGCAGGGCGGCCTTCCAAACTGTCGCATTTTCTCTTTCCACCTGTCCGTTCCCCCGGGGGTTGTAACTGGTGGTCCTGCTTGTGGCAATACCCCTAGTTAGCAGGTACTGACGGAGTTCGTCGCTCATAAACGATGAGCCCCGGTCGCTATGGATATAGCTGGGGAAACCGAACAGGGTGAAGAGGTCGTTCAGACATTTAATGACCGTGGCACTGGTCATGTCCGGGCAGGGGATGGCGAACGGGAAACGGGAGTACTCATCAATAATATTGAGGAAGTACACATTGCGGTCGGAGGAGGGGAGAGGCCCTTTAAAATCAACGCTCAGGCGCTCGAAGGGGCGAGTGGCTTTTATCAGGTGGGCCCTGTCTGGTCTATAAAAGTGCGGTTTGCACTCAGCGCAGACTTGGCAGTTCCTGGTCATGGTCCTGACCTCCTCAATAGAGTAAGGCAGGTTGCGGGCCTTGATGAAGTGGAAGAACCTGGTGACCCCCGGGTGGCAGAGGTCATTGTGGAGGGCCCGCAGTCTATCGATCTGCGCGCTGGCGCAGGTGCCACGCGATAGCGCATCCGGGGGTTCATTGAGCTTCCCGGGCCGGTACAAGATCTCGTAATTGTAGGTGGAAAGTTCGATTCTCCACCTCAAGATCTTGTCATTTTTGATTTTGCCCCTCTGCTTGTTGTTAAACATGAAAGCAACTGAACGTTGGTCAGTGAGCAGGGTAAATCGTTTTCCGGCCAGGTAGTGCCTCCAATGACGCACAGCCTCCACAATCGCCTGGGCCTCCTTCTCAACAGCAGAGTGTCTGGTCTCCGGGCCTTGGAGGGTTCGTGAAAAGAAGGCCACGGGTCTCCCCGCCTGATTGAGGGTAGCGGCCAGGGCAAAGTCGGACGCGTCGCTTTCCACCTGGAAGGGGATGGATTCGTCCACTGCGTGCATGGTGGCTTTGGCAATGTCTTCCTTGATACGGTGGAAGGCTAGGCGGGCCTCTGCCGTCAAGGGAAAAGAGGTGGACTTGATCAGCGGATGGGCCTTGTCCGCATAGTAGGGGACCCACTGGGCATAATAGGAGAAAAACCCTAGGCACCTCTTCAGGGCCTTGAGGCAGTGGGGCAGTGGGAGTTCCATAAGGGGACGCATCCGGTCGGGGTCGGGGCCGATAACTCCGTGTTCCACAACACAGCCAAGGATGGCGAGGCGGTTTGTGCGGAATATGCACTTCTCCTTGTTATATGTCAGGTTCAGGAGTTGGGCGGTGCGGAGGAATTTTTTGAGGTTTGCGTCATGGTCCTGCAAGTCACGGCCGCAGATGGTCACATTGTCCAGATATGGGAAAGTGGCCTGCAACGCATTTTGATCTACCATCCGGTCCATCTCCCTTTGGAAGACGGAGACCCCATTGGTGACGCCAAAGGGAACCCTAAGGAAGTGATAGAGGCGGCCGTTTGCCTCAAAGGCAGTATACTGGCGGTCCTCAGGGCGGATAGGGAGCTGGTGGTACGCTGATTTCAGGTCAATGGTCGAGAAGACGCAGTACTGCGCGATCTGGTTGACCATATCAGCTATGCGGGGGAGTGGGTAGGCGTCCAGCAGGGTGTAGCGATTTATTGTCTGGCTGTAGTCGATGACCAGGCGCTGCTTCTCGTCGGTCTTAACGACCACAACCTGGGCTCGCCAGGGGCTGGTGCTGCCCTCAATAATCCCTTCCCTCAGGAGCCGCTCCACTTCGGTTTTAATGAAAACCCTGTCCCCGGCACTGTATCGCCTGCTCTTTGTGGCGATGGGCTTACAGTCGGGGGTGAGGTTAGCAAACAGTGGGGGGGGGGTGACTCTGAGTGTGGAGAGGTTGCACCTGGTGCGCGGCGGGCAATTTGGGAGCTGCTGGCTGCGGACTGTGAGTGGGGGTAGGGGTCCACCGTACGCCATCGTAACACTTTTAAGGTGGCACTGAAAATCTAACCCCAGCAGGACGGCAGCGCAGAGGTCGGGCAGGACCAGAAGTTTAAAATGATCGTACACGGTCCCGTCTACTACGAGTGTCACTACGCAGTAGCCGCCGATGTCCGCCGACTGGGACTCGGAGGCCATAGAAATCCGCTGGTGCGCAGGCAGGACTGGGGGAGAGCAACGCCGCACCGTGTCGGGGCGGATGAAGCTCTCTGTGCTCCCAGAGTCAAAAAGGCAGATTGTATCGTGGCCATTTACCTTAATGTCCATTGTGGAACTGGCCAGCTGGTGCGGTCTCGCTTGGTCCAGTGTAACGGATGCCAGCGTAGGGGTCGGTGTGTTGCTGCGGGTATCAGATGAGGCGGTGTTGGGGGCCTGCTGCGTTCCGGCTGTCATCCAAGATGGCGGCGTCCATGATCCCCATGTGGCTGGAGGCGTCCAAAATGGCTGCTGTACCGGTGGTTCGCACATGGCCGGGGAGGCCCAAGATGGCGGCCCGCATGGCCCACACGCGGCGCTGCTGGGGTTCGGGGTGGCTTTGGCCCTGCAGACGTTAGCGTAGTGTCCCTTCTTCCCGCAGCCCGAGCAGATCGCGTTTTTCGCCGGGCAGCTCGCTCTGGGGTGTTTTGCCTGGCCACAGAAGTAGCATTTCTGGCCTTGGGGCACTGCTGTCTGGCCTTGGGACACTGCTGCGGTAGTTGGGCCGTTGCTGGGGTGTGGCTGGGGTGGCACGGCGCTATGAGGCGGTCCTACCGTGTCCCAGGCTGTCATTCCCCGCGGCGTCCACGGTGCAGAGGAGTAGGCATCCATGCCCCGGTAGGCTGCATCCAATGATAGTGCAAGTTCAGAGGCCTTGTTGAGGTCGAGGTCACTCTGCTCCAACAGTCGCTGTCGGGTGTAATTGGATCTGTGGCCCGCTACAAAAGCGTCCTGGATAAGTTCCTCTGTGTACACGGCGGCCTTTACATCCTTACAACCACAGGCCCGGCCAAGCACAGACAGTGCTTGAAGGTATTCCACGGTCGATTCCCCAGGTTGTTGTTTACGACTCCCCAGAAGGTGCCTGGCGTACACTTCATTCAGTGGGCGTGTGTACTGGTCCTTGAGGAGCTTGATAGCGTCCGCGTACGAGGTCGCGTCTTGGATGACCGAGTACACTCGGTGGTTCACTTTGGAGGTCAGGACATCCAGTTTGTCCTCGTCCGATTTGATTGCTGCGGAGGCGGTCAGGAATTTTTCGAAACACTTAAGCCAGTGAGTAAACTTGGTGGATGAGTCCGCCTCCCGATGATCTAAGTCCAGGCATGCTGGTGTGAGGATCTTCTCCATTATAAAAATTTTGTTAATAAAATTGATGCGCTATCAATTACTCATAAAAGACTGAGAGTTAAGAGAGTAACTAAAGGCTTTTATTAACAAAAGAATGAAGGTCTGCCTCGAGTGGTCGACCGGTCCAGAAATACAAAGGGCTAGGGAGCAGTCACCTTTATACTAGGACTTGTGGGAGGAGTCAGCCGAGGCATGTCCACGCATGTACACAGTGGAATACAAACAGTGGTTTACCACACCGAGGTAGTGCCGCACTGTCGGAGGGGCCATGCTGAGGGAGCACTGCGCTGTCGGAGGGGCAGAACTGAGGGAGCACTGCACTGTCGGTGGGGAAGTACTGAGGGAGCGCCGCACTGTCGGAGGGGCAGTACTGAGGAAGCGCCACACTGTCGGAGGGGCAGTACTGAGGGAGCGCCGTGCTTTCGGAGGGGCAGTACTGAGGGAGCGCCGCACTGTCGGTGGGGAAGTACTGAGGGAGCGCCGCACTGTCGGAGGGGCAGTACTGAGGGGTGCCGCACTGTCAGAGGGGCAGTACTGAGGGAGCGCCGCACTGTCGGAGGGGCAGTACTGAGGGAGTGCCGCACTGTCGGTGGGGAAGTACTGAGGGAGTGCCGCACTGTCGGAGGGGCAGTACTGAGGGAGCGCCGCACTGTCGGAGGGGCAGTACTGAGGGAGCGCTGTGCTGTCGGAGGGGCAGTACTGAGGGAGCGCCGCACTGTCGGAGGGGCAGTACTGAGAGAGCGCTGCACTGTCGGAGGAGATCTGCATTTCTATAGCGCCCTTTCACCACCTCAGGATGTCCCAAAGCACTTTACAGCCAATGAAGTACTTTTTGAAGTGCAGTCACTGTTGTAATGTGGGAAACGTGACAGCCAATTTGCACACAGCAAGATCCCACAAACAGCAATGTGATCATGACCGGATCATCTGCTTTGTTAAAGTGATGTTAGTTGAGTGATAAACAATGGCCCCAGCCTACTGGGTAACTCTCTGCTCCTCTTCTAGCTGTTTTGCATCAGCTGCAAATCCCCGTGTCTCTCAGGCCTTGAGCATAGGGACAGGAGGAGGCCATACAGCCCCTTTAGCCTGTTACCATAGGGACAGGAGGAGGCCGGAGGAATCGCCAGGATCCGTGATCCCCATTTACTTGTAGATCTTCTGACACTAAAGCTCAAATTAAAGCCGCCACAGACTCTTGCATTTTCATGAGAATTTGCTTTGTAGTTTTTTATTTTAAAGTGTAGTCAAAACACAATCACGCCCAGCCTCCTTACCTCAGTGTTGTAAAAGTGCAGACGGGACACTAGGCCAGAACAAGTGGAGTTTGATTCTGTGGCAGGACGTGTCTGCTGCACCACTCCAGTGAATGCAGCTTGGACCGAGGTGAACAAAACCTCTCTCCACTTCTCGCCTCCCCTTCTCCATATTATCTCAGTCCATGCCTGCATGCAGCAAGACCTGGATGACAGTCAGGCTTGGGCTGATAAGTGCCAGGTAACATTCGCGCCACACAAGTGCCAGGCAATGACCAACTCCAACAAGCGAGAGTCTAACCACCGTCCCTTGACATTCAGCGGCATTACCATCGCCGAATCTCCCACCATCAACATCCTGAGGGGTCACCATTGACCAGAAACTTAACTGGACCAGCCACATAAATACTGTGGCAACGAGAGCAAGTCAGAGGCTGGGTATTCTGCAGCGAGTGTCTCACCTCCTGACTCCCCAAAGCCTTTCCGCCATCTACAAGGCATCGTCGCTGGGTCAAAATCATGGAACTTCCTCCCTAACAGCACTGTGGGAGTACCTTCACCACACGGACTGCAGCGGTTCAAGAAGGCAGCTCACCACCACCACCTTTCAAGGGCAATAAGGGATGGGCAATAAATGCTGGCCTTGTCAACGACACCCACATCCCATAAACGAATTAAAAAAAAAGTCAGGAGTGTGATGGAATATTCACCACTTGCCTGGATGAGTGCAGCTCCAACAACACTCAAGAAGCTCGACATCATCCAGGACAAAGCAGCCCGCTTGATCGGCACCCCATCCACCACCTTAAACATTCACTCCCTCCACCACCGGCGTACCGTGGCTGCAGTGTGTACCATCTACAAGATGCACTGCAGCAACTCGTCAAGGCTTCTTTGACAACACCTCCCAAACCCACCACCTCTTCCACCTAGAGAAACAAGTGCAGCAGGCGCATGGGAACACCACCACCTCCAAGTTCCCCTCTAGATCACACACCATCCTGACTTGGAAATATATCGCCGATCCTTCATCATCACTGGGTCAAAATCCTGGAACTCCCTCCCTAACGGCACTGTGGGAGCACCTTCACCGCACGAACTGCAGCGGTTCAAGAAGGCAGCTCACCACCACCTTCTCGAGGACAATTAGGGATGGGCAATAAATGTTGGCCTTGCCAGCGACGCCCACATCCAATAAACGAATAAAAAGAAACTGTGTGTGTGTGTTGTGCCAGATGCTGCGCTGGGTCCCACTGCCAGCGGCACGCGGGGCTCGGACTGACGCCACACAAGGATCTTTGACCCCCAGTGCTCGGAGTGAGATGCTGAGCGGGCTGTGTTAGCCCAGCGCTGAAAGATGCGACAATGACTGTGATTTGAGTGGAGCGTGTGAAAGGCCGGGTGTTGCATTACCTGAAGTATCGCCTTGCGAGTCCTGAATCATACACTTTATCGTGGAATCTTACAGCACAGAAGGAGGCCTTTCGGCCCATCGTGCCTGTGCCGGCTCTTTGAAAGAGCTCTCCGATTAGTCCCACTTCCCCTGCTCTTTCCCCATAGCCCAGCACATTTTTTCCTTTTTACGTGAGTATCTCATTCTCTTTTGAAAGTTACTATTGAATCTGCTTCCACCGCCCTTTCAGGCAGTGAATTCCAGATCACAACAACTCGCTGCGTAAAGAAAAAAATCTGCTCATCTCATCTCATCTCTGGGTCTTTTGCCAATTAACTTAAATGCGTCTCCTCTGGTTACCAACCCTCCTGCCACTGGAAACAGTTTCTCCTTATTTACTTTGTCAAAACCCCTCATGATTTTCAACGCCTCTATCAAATCTCCCCTTAAACTTCTCTGCTGTAAGGAGAACAACCCCAGTGTCCTTACCGCAGCCTTTTTGCTGAATCTGATTCCTTTAAAGTTCTGGATCTCTGTCCTTCTGTCCTTCTTCATTGAAAGAAATTGGTGCAGATCCCTGTCTTGTGTTGTGTGGTGATCAGCATTAATCTGCGGTGGAGATTTTAGTTAAAGTGCTAGATAATTTGGTCTGAGGGTCGGTGTTAACCTGATTGGACCCACTTGGATTCCTCTTGTTGCTTTTTTAAAAATGAAATGCTCCTGTGCTGCTCACCTGAGTGAGATCGGTTTGTTGGATGAGGGGACGGTGGATGGTGCCCATATATGAGATCACTGTTACACAGGCCTCACTATGGAAACTCCTCCAAGGCTTGTTTGCAATGTCTCAGCCATGGCTCAGTTGGTAGCACCCTTGCCTCTGAGTCAGAAGGTTGTTGGTTCAAGTCCCACTTCAAGAGACTTTAGCCCATAATCACTCCAGCTGGGAGCGCTGCACTGTTGGAGGGGCAGTACTGAGGGAGCGCCGCACTGTTGGAGGGGCAGTACTGAGGGAGTGCAGCACTGTCGGACAGGCAGTACTGAGGGAGCGCTGCACTGTTGGAGGGGCAGTACTGAGGGAGTGCAGCACTGTCGGAGGGGCAGTACTGAGGGAGCGCTGCACTGTTGGCGGGGCAGTACTGAGGGAGCGCCGCACTGTCGGAGGGGCAGTACTGAGGGAGTGCAGCACTGTTGGAGGGGCAGTACTGAGGGAGTGCAGCACTGTTGGAGGGGCAGTACTGAGGGAGTGCTGCACTGTCGGAGGGGCAGTACTGAGGGAGTGCCGCACTGTCGGAGGGGCAGTACTGAGGGAGTGCAGCACTCTCGGACAGGCAGCACTGAAGGAGCGCTGCACTGTCGGAGGGGCAGTACTGAGGGAGCACCGCACTGTTGGAGGGGCAGTACTGAGGGAGTGCAGCACTGTTGGAGGGGTAGTACTGAGGGAGTGCTGCACTGTCGGAGGGGCAGTACTGAGGGAGTGCCGCACTGTCGGAGGGGCAGTACTGAGGGAGTGCAGCACTCTCGGACAGGCAGCACTGAAGGAGCGCTGCACTGTCGGAGGGGCAGTACTGAGGGAGCGCCGCACTGTTGAGGTGCCGTCTTTCAGATGAGACATTAAACCGAGGCCCTGTCTGCTCTCTCAGGTGGATGTAAAAGATCCCACGGCTACTATTTGAAGAAGAGCAGGGGAGTTCTCCCCACTGTCCCGACCAATATTTATCCTGCAACCAACATCACCAAAAACAGATTATCTGGTCATTTATCACATTGCTGTTTGTGGGAGCTTGCTGTGTGCAAATTGGCTGCTGTGTTTCCTACATTACAACAGTGACTACACTTCAAAAAGTACCTCATTGGCTGTAAAGTGCTTTGGGACGTCCTGAGGTTGTGAAAGGCGCTATAGAAATACAAGTCTTTTTATCTTCAGTTTTAGAATGAAATAGACGGATTATAAGAACAGACTTTGTGCAGGAATCATGTGTTTGACCGCTCGTGTACGGTGGAAATCGCCTGTTTAGTGTTTTTTAATTTTACACTTAGTAACTCTCTCTTCCAGGAATTTCTGGAAGATCAGAAATATAAAGATGAAGAAAACCTGGCAGAAAATCTGGAATCTTTCAAAAGTAAGTTACAGAATATCCCCGTCGCCCCCGGTTATCTCCGTCAGTGCCAGTTACCTGGTCAGCCCTGGTTACTCTCACCATGTAAGGTGCTTCTGTTGCTGCTGAGTATCCCTCTCAGTGCTGGGTACCTCAGTGGGTAATGGGTGCCCCTGTGAGTGCCGGGTACCCCTGTGGGTGCCAGCGATTCCTGTGGGTGCCGGGTACCCCTGTGGGTGCCGGGTACCCCTGTGGGTGCCAGCGATCCCTGTGGGTGCCGGGTACCTCAATGGGTGCCAGCGATCCCTGTGGGTGCCGGGTACCTCGATGGGTGCCAGCGATTCCTGTGGGTGCCGGGTACTCGATGGGTGGCAGTAATTCCTGTGGGTGCGGGTACTCGATGGGTGGCAGTGATTCCTGTGGGTGCGGGTGTCCCTGTGGGTGCTGGGTACCTCGCTGGGTGGCAGTGATTCCTGTGGGTGCCGGGTGCCCCTGTGGGTGCCGGACATCTCAATGGGTGGCAGTGATTCCTGTGGGTGCCGGATATCTCAATGGGTGGCAGTGATTCCTGTGGGTGCCGGGTACTCGATGGGTGGCAGTGATTCCTGTGGGTGCCGGATATCTCAATGGGTGGCAGTGATTCCTGTGGGTGCTGGATGTCCCTCGGTGCTGAGTTGATGCCTGACTGAGTTGGATTCTGATCTGTGCGGGGTTTGCACATTGCTTGTTACACTAACAGGCCTGCTGACAATCTGCCGGTAAAATCCTTTCACAGCTACACAAAGGGCAGGCCACATTAACGCCTTTGTGCTTTTCTGTCTCCCATTTACTTTACACAACCTCAAGCTTCAGGAACTGTGGTTAAAATTCAATTACCCATCGCTGGAGATGGCAAACTCTTTACATTCTCTTTAATGGATCTTGCGGAGATGGAGTGTGGACTTGATTGTCAGACTCGTACTAACAGATCTCAGCAGAATGGAACTGCCCTCTACATTATTTACAGCTTACAGTCAAATAAATCCCAGTGAAATGGCCACTTTATCTCCCTGTGGACTGGTAAGGAAGGTGGCACCTTAATCATAGAATCTCACAGCACAGGAGGAGGCCATTCGGCCCATCATGCCTGTGCTAGCTCTTTGAAAGAGCTCTCCAATTAGTCCCACTCCCCCCCTGCTCCTTCCCCACACCCCTGCAAATTTTTCCTTTTCAAGTATTTCTCCAATTCCCTTTTGAAAGTTACTATTGAATCTGCTTCCACCGCCCTTTCAGGCAGCGCATTCCAGATCACAACAACTCGCTGCGTAAAAAACAATATTCTCCTCATCTCCCCTCTGGTTCTTTTGCCAATTATCTTAAAATCCATGTCCTCTGGTCACCGACCCTCCTGCCACTGGAAACGGTTTCTCCTTATTTACCCTTCATGATGTGTGAACATCTGTGGGGCAATTGCCCCTGATGTCCCCCTTCACCATCTGGACAGTGTGATTGTTGGGTGGGAAATCGTTGGGTGAATTGTCCCATCCCATCCCCCAAGATGTACAATTTAAAAACAAATGATTCTTTTGGTCTGGGTGACCGTGGCGAGGCCGGCATTGATTGCCTGTCCCTCGTTGCCCCTTTGAGAAGATGGTGGTGGGCCTTCCACTTGAACCGCTGCAGTCCCGAGCGCGCTACTCGGAACTCCGGCACGGCATGAGAGCCCCAGGTGGGCAGAGGAAACGCTTCAAGGACACCCTGAAAGCCTCCTTGAAAAAGTGTAACATCCCCACCGACACTTGGGAATCCCTGGCCCAAGACCGCACAAAGTGGAGGAGAAGCATCCGGGAAGGCAGCGAACACCTCGAGTCTCTTCGCCGGGAGCAAGCAGAAGCCAAGCACAAGCAGCGCAAGGAGCGCACATCAACCCAAGCACCCCACCCACCCGCCCCTTCAACCACCGTCTGCCCCACCTGTGACTGAGACTGTAGGTCCCGCATTGGACTCATCAGTCACCTGAGAACTCATTTTTAGTGTGGAAGCAAGTCATCCTCAGTTCCAGGGGACTGCCTAAGAAGAGGAAGAAGGTGGGCCTTCCACTTGAACCGCTGCAGTCCCGTGCGGCGACGGTACTCGGGTAGGGAATTCCAGGCTTCTGACCGATTGATGATGAAGGAACGGCAGCGTATAACTCTCCGTTCCTGTGACTCTGGCCTCTTGCGCATCCCCGGTTTCCATTGGCCCACCAGTGGTGGCTGTACCTTCGGCTGCCTGGGTCCTAAGCTCTGCAAGTCCCTCCCTTAACCTCGCCGCCTCTCCTCCTCTCCGCCCTTCCTTTCAGAGGCTCCTTAAAACCTGCCTCTTTGACCAAGCTTTTGGTCACCTGTCCTAATATCATCTCCTTATGTGGCTCGGGTCAATTTTCTGTCTGATAATCGCTGCTGTGAAGCACCTTGGGACATTTTACTACGTTAAAGGCGCTGTGTAAACACACGATGTTGTTATGTTGCAATGCCATGAAAACAGGCGGGGCAAAAGACTTGGCCGATTACTGGCTGTGATGAGGCAGCAATAATTTCAGCCGCGCGCGCGTCTGGTCAGCGCAGAGAGCTGGCCTCGTGCCACTTTACAGGGCGGTGACTTGGGTTGTGTACCCCAAGGCTCTGGGGTAGAAATCGCCATGCGCTGCGCCCCGTTTTCTTCAGGCGTAAAGTGGGCGCGAACGCACCAGTTGAGTGCGGGGACGTGCTACCTGCGCGACCATTGGTCCCACCGCTAAATTCGTGGCAGCTGGGGGGGGGAGGACTTTTAGGCGCTTTAGGCGGACGTTGGGGCTCCATGTACACAGATCACTAGAATGTAGTAGCCAGGTACAATTAGTAAACAAAGGCTAATGGACTGTTAACCCTTATAGCCAGAGGGCTAGAATATAAAGGGGAGGAAGACTTTCTTTCTTTTACAAAGCCCTGGTTTTAAAAAAAAGAAAGACTTGATTTTCTCTAGCGCCTTTCACGACCTCAGGACGTCCCAAAGCACTTTACAGCCAATGAAGTACTTTTTGAAGTGTAGTCACTGTTGTAATGTGGGAAACAGGGCAGCCAATTTGCACACAGCAAGTTCCCACAAACAGCAATCTGATAATGACCAGATCATCTGTTTTAGTTATAACAACAGAAAATGCCGGAAAAACTCAACAGGCCAGGCAACATCCGTGGAGAGAAAATAGAGTCAACGTTTCGGGTCAAACCCTTTATATAGACTATATAAAGAGGCACAGGGAATGAAATAGATTAAGAGGCCAGGCTGGGAGAGAACAAAAGAGAAGTGAAGAGACATTAAGAGGTATTCAAAACGAGACGAGATGGTGATAGGAATGGTGGAGACAAAAGAAGGCTCTAGATTAGGTGTGAAATGCGCTGGCAGAATGGGAGACAGCTGCCATGTGGGAGAGAGAGGGGAAAAAAAGGAAAGTGGGAGGGGGGGGAAAGGCCAAAACAAAGGTGTGGATGAAAAATATAAGTAAAAATGTGATGGGGGCCGAGGTTACGATCTGAAATTGTTGAACTCGATGTTGAGTCCGGAAGACTGTAAAGTGCCTAATCGGAAGATGAGGTGCTGTTCCTCGAGTTTACACTGAGCTTCCGTGGAACAATGCAAGAGCCCGAGGACGGTGAGGTCCGAGTGGGAATGGGGCGGTGAATTAAAGTGACAGGTGACCGGAAGCTCGGGGTCCCCCTTACGGACTGAACGGAGGTGTTCCGCAAAGCGGTCGCCCAATCTGCGTTTGGTCTCCCCAATGTAGAGGAGACCACATTGTGAGCAGCGAATACAGTACACTAGATTGTGAGAAGTACAAGTAAATCGCTGTTTCACCTGGAAGGGGTGTTTGGGGCCCTGGACCGTGGGAAGGGGGGAGGTATAAGGGCAGGTCTGTTTTAGTTATTTTATTTGAGGGATAAATATTGGCCCCAGGACACCGGGGTTAACTCCTCCTGCTCTTCTTCGGAACAGTGCCGTGGGATCTTTACACTAATTGACGTGAGACAATGTCCAGTAAATGCTGCTGTGGAATAGTGAAACAGAATGAACATCAACCATTCCAGCCCCAGTGGTGAAAGGGAATATCTGAGCCCTTTGATTCAGCAGCCTGAATGTTTGCATGATAAAAAAGCTTAGACCTGCAATTCACTGACACAATGAGCTCCCTCTCTTACAAGCAAAGTCTGTGGCTATTTTGTTTTTCTCCTCCCTCCCTCCCTCCCGCTTGCTCTCTCTCTCTCTCTCTCACACACACACACACACACACACACACAGACAGACACAGACAAACACACACACAGAAACAGATACACACACGTGCACACAGACAGACAGACAGACACACACACACAGACAGAGAGACACACACAGACAGAGACACACACAGACAGAGACATAGACACAGAAACAGATACACACACGTGCACACAGATAGACACACACACAGACACACACAGACAGAGACACACACAGACACTGACACACACACACACAGACATACACACACACACACACTCAGAGAGGCCTTGTCCCTAACCCATAAGCAGGTGATTTCATGGTCAGCAGGTCAGCGAGCGAGACGTCTAACAGAGGGAGAGGGTGTGGGGGGGTGTTTTGTCCAAAGGGGAAGTGTTCTGAGAGAGTTTGGAAAGGAAATGTTTGTGCTCTCAGTACGGTGCTGGCTTGTTAACGGTGACTGTCGAGGGTCTGGCGGAGGTGGGGCTGTTTGTAATTTGATTGTGAAATTAGGCTGCGATTCCGGTCCAGACTGCCCCGACTCTCGGTGTAAGACATGTCCTTCACTCTTCTTTACCATAGTCTTCCCACATGTCCTTGACGCCACAGTTTCCTGCATTAAGGTTTGCCGATATGGAACACCCTGGTTCGCACAGACACACACACAGAGTGGGGGGTGTGATCCATTCCCTAGCCCTTGCCCAGTGTCCCTCAGCCCACTGTTACAATGTGCGGACGAGGTGCCAATCTCGGCATGCTCCACAATATGGGCGTCGCTGGCAAGGCCGGCATTTAATGCCCGGCCCCACCTGCCCTTCAGAAGGTGGTGCCGACGAGGCTCCTCCGTGAACCGCTGCAGTCTGTGTGGTGAATGCTTCATCACAAAGACCACCTATTTCCACCTCCGTAACATCGCCCATCTCCGCCCCTTGCCTCAGCTCATCCGCTGCTGAAACCCTCATCCATGCCTCCGTTACCTCTAGACTGGACTATTCCAACGCACTCCTGGCCGACCTCCCATCTTGAGGTCATTCAAAACTCGGCTGCCCGTGTCCTAACTCGCACCAAGTCCCGTTCACCCATCTCCCTTGTGCACGCTGACCTACACTGGCTCCCGGTCCGGCAACACCACGATTTTAAAATTCTCATTCTTGTTGTCAAATCCCTCCATGGCCCCTGCCCCCTCCCTATCTCTGTAACCTCCTCCAGCCCCACAACTCTCTGAGATCTCTGCGCTCCTCTAATTCTGGCCTCTTGTGCATCCCTGATTTTAATCGCTCCACCATTGGTGGCCGTGCCTTCAGCTGCCTAAACCTCTCCGCCTCTCTCTCCTCCTTTAAGATGCTCCTTAAAACCTATTTCTTTGAACCAAGCCTTTGATCACCTGCCCCAATATCTCCTTATGTGGCTCGGTGTCAAATTTTGTTTGATAATCGCTCCTGTGAAACACCTTGGGACGTTTTACTACGTTAAAGGCGCGGTATAAATACAAGCTGTTGTTGATGATTATTTCAATGATTCAAGACTCATTCCGTTCCGAGTTCAGTCCTTTTACAGAACGCTGTAAACCCACAATCAGTTCATTGGTGATTATGTTGTTGTTGTCCTTGGTGTTTGAGTACGTCGAGATTTGTCTTATCTTATTTATCTCTTCTTCCAGAGAAGTACGTGGAATTTGATCTCAACGACCAAGGTGACATTGGTGAGTCCCGGGATATAACATGCACAGAGCGACCCGATAAGCTCGTTATCGGAGATTGACGTAACATTGAGTGTAATGTGACTATTCCTCCTGCCGGTGCTGCTCCTGTCGTTCACTGTTTCAATTACAGTTTCAACCTGAAACAGTAATCCGAGTTAGTCTTTTCCATTCCACTCGGCATCATCCCTCTATAAACTCTCCCCTCGTTCACCTCCTTTCGAGGATAACAACAACAACATCTTGCATTTATATAGCGCCTTTAACGTAGTAAAACGTTCCAAGGCGCTGCACAGGAGCGTTATCGACAAACAATTTGACACCGAGTCACATAAGGAGATATTAGGACAGGTGACCAAAAGTTCCGTCAAAGAGGTAGGTTTTAAGGAGCGTCGTAAAGGAGGAGAGAGCTGTAGAGAGTTGGAGCGGTTTAGGGAGGGAATTCCAGAGCTTAGGGCCCAGGCAACTGAAGGCACGGCCACCAATGGTGGGGTAATGGAAATCAGGGATGCGCCAGAGGCCAGAATTGGAGGAGCGCAGAGTTCTAAGATGGTTGTAGGAGGTTACAGAGATAGGGAGGGGTGTAAGGCTGGAGGAGGTTACAGAGATAGGGAAGGTTGTCGGGCTGGGGGAGGTTACAGGGATAGGGAAGGTTGTAGGGCTGGGGGAGGTTACAGAGATGGGGAGGGGTGTAGGGTTGGAGGAGGTTACAGAGATAGGGAAGGTTGTAGGGCTGGGGGAGGTTACAGGGATAGGGAAGGTTGTCGGGCTGGAGGAGGTTACAGGGATAGGGAAGGTTGTAGGGCTGGAGGAGGTTACAGAGATGGGGAGGGGTGTAGGGCAGGAGGAGGTTACAGAGGTAGGGAGGGGTGTAGGGCTGGAGGAGGTTACAGGGATAGGGAGGGGTGTAGGGCTGGAGGAGGTTACAGAGATAGGGAGGGGTGTGTGGCTGGAGGAGGTTACAGGGATAGGGAGGGTTGTGGGGCTGGAGGGGGTTACAGGGATAGGGAGGGGTGTAGGGACTGGAGGAGGTTACAGGGATAGGGAGGGGTGTAGGGCTGGAGGAGGTTACAGAGATGGGGAAGGGTGTAGGGCTGGAGGAGGTTACAGGGATAGGGAGAGGTGTGGGGCTGGAGGAGGTTACAGAGATGGGGAAGGGTGTAGGGCTGGAGGAGGTTACAGAGATAGGGAGGGGTGTAGGGCTGGAGGAGGTTACAGAGATAGGGAAGGTTGTCGGGCTGGAGGAGGTTACAGGGATAGGGAAGGTTGTCGGGCTGGAGGAGGTTACAGAGATAGGGAAGGTTGTCGGGCTGGAGGAGGTTACAGGGATAGGGAATGTTGTCGGGCTGGAGGAGGTTACAGGGATAGGGAAGGTTGTCGGGCTGGAGGAGGTTACAGGGATAGGGAAAGTTGTCGGGCTGGAGGAGGTTACAGAGATGGGGAGGGGTGTAGAGCTGGAGGAGGTTACAGAGATGGGGAGGGGTGTAGGGCTGGAGGAGGTTACAGAGATGGGGAGGGGTGTAGGGCTGGAGGAGGTTACAGAGATGGGGAGGGGTGTAGGGCTGGAGGAGGTTATAGAGATAGGGAGGGGTGTAGGGCTGGAGGAGGTTACAGGGATAGGGAGGGGTGTGGGGCTGGAGGGGGTTACTGGGATAGGGAGGGGTGTGGGGCTGGAGGAGGTTACAGGGATAGGGAGGGTTGTGGGGCTGGAGGGGGTTACAGGGATAGGGAGGGGTGTGGGGCTGGAGGGGGTTACAGGGATAGGGAGAGGTGTGGGGCTGGAGGAGGTTACAGGGATAGGGAAGGTTGTCGGGCTGGAGGAGGTTACAGGGATAGGGAAGGTTGTCGGGCTGGAGGAGGTTACAGAGATAGGGAAGGTTGTAGGGCTGGAGGAGGTTACAGGGATAGGGAAGGTTGTCGGGCTGGAGGAGGTTACAGGGATAGGGAAAGTTGTCGGGCTGGAGGAGGTTACAGAGATGGGGAGGGGTGTAGAGCTGGAGGAGGTTACAGAGATGGGGAGGGGTGTAGGGCTGGAGGAGGTTACAGAGATGGGGAGGGGTGTAGGGCTGGAGGAGGTTACAGAGATGGGGAGGGGTGTAGGGCTGGAGGAGGTTATAGAGATAGGGAGGGGTGTAGGGCTGGAGGAGGTTACAGGGATAGGGAGGGGTGTGGGGCTGGAGGGGGTTACTGGGATAGGGAGGGGTGTGGGGCTGGAGGAGGTTACAGGGATAGGGAGGGTTGTGGGGCTGGAGGGGGTTACAGGGATAGGGAGGGGTGTGGGGCTGGAGGGGGTTACAGGGATAGGGAGAGGTGTGGGGCTGGAGGAGGTTACAGGGATAGGGAAGGTTGTCGGGCTGGAGGAGGTTACAGGGATAGGGAAGGTTGTCGGGCTGGAGGAGGTTACAGAGATAGGGAAGGTTGTAGGGCTGGAGGAGGTTACAGGGATAGGGAAGGTTGTCGGGCTGGAGGAGGTTACAGAGGTAGGGAAGGTTGTAGGGCTGGAGGAGGTTACAGGGATAGGGAGAGGTGTGGGGCTGGAGGAGGTTACAGAGATGGGGAAGGGTGTAGGGCTGGAGGAGGTTACAGAGATAGGGAGGGGTGTAGGGCTGGAGGAGGTTACAGAGATAGGGAAGGTTGTCGGGCTGGAGGAGGTTACAGGGATAGGGAAGGTTGTCGGGCTGGAGGAGGTTACAGAGATAGGGAAGGTTGTAGGGCTGGAGGAGGTTACAGGGATAGGGAAGGTTGTTGGGCTGGAGGAGGTTACAGAGGTAGGGAGGGGTGTAGGGCTGGAGGAGGTTACAGAGATGGGGAGGGGTGTAGGGCTGGAGGAGGTTACAGAGATAGGGAGGGGTGTAGGGGCTGGAGGTGGTTCCAGAGATGGGGAAGGGTGTAGGGACTGGAGGAAGTTCCAGAGATGGGGAGGGACGAGGCCAAGTCTCAGTTTCTCATAATTCCCACTGACGGTAGGACCCTCCTCGAGGCCTTTCTCTGCATTGCTTCCGAGGTTTGGATGTAGGGTAGTGGAAATCTGGAACACTCTCGCCTAAAAAGCTGTTGAGGCTGGGGGTCAGTTGAAAATGTCAAAACTGAGATCGATAGATGTTTTATTGGGTATTCAGGGATATGGAGCAAAGGCGGGTAAATGGAGTTGAGATACAGATCAGCCATGATCTAATTGAATGGCGGAACAGGCTCGAGGGGCTGAATGGTCTCCTCCTGTTCCTGTGTTCCTTCCTATATCTTCCTTGTGCTGGCAGTGACCACACCTGGAGTACTGTGCACAGTTTTGGTCTCCATACCTAAGGAAGGATATACTCACCTTAGAGACTGTGCAACGAAGGTTGATTAGAGTGATCCCTGTGATGCGAGGGCTGTCCTATGAAGAGAGTTTGAGTAGATTGGGCCTATACTCTCTGGAGTTTAGAAGAATGAGAGGTGATCTCACTGAAACATCTAAAATTCTTAGAGGGCTTGACGGTAGATGCTGGAAGGATGTTTCCCCTGGCTGGGGAGTCTAGAACCAGGGGTCACAGTCTCAGAATAAGGGGTCGGCCATTTAGGACTGAGATGAGGAGGAATTTCTTCACTCAGAGGATGGTGAATCTTAGGAATTCTCTGCCCCAGAGGGCTGTGGAGGCTCAGTCGTTGAGTATATTCAAGGCTGAGAGCGATAGATTTTTGGACTCTAGGGGAATCGAGGGATATGGGGATCGGGCGGGAAAGTGGAGTTGAGGTTGAAGATCAGCCATGATCTTACTGAATGGCGGAGCAGACTCGAAGGGCCGACTCCTGCTCCAAGCTCCTAGTTCCTATGTTCTTGTGTTCTTAACTGAACACCGTACTGAAGGAGCAGTACCCTGACCAGAGCCCTGTACAGCTCTGATTCCTAGTGTATTAACAATTCATCACTGGTAGCCTTTAACCTCACCCTCTGTCGCCCACTGCAGCCTGTTCATGTAACGTTCCCTGCTTGTTATTTTAATTATAGAATCATAGAATGTCGCAGCAGGGACAGGGGCCATACGGCCCATCGTGCCGTGGTAGAGCTCTCCAATTATTCTCACTCCCCCAGCTCTTTCCCCACAGCCCTGCAAATGTGTCTGTTCAAATATTTATCCAATTCCCTTTTGAAAGTTACTATTGAATCTGCTTCCACCGCCCTTTCAGGCAGCGGATTCCAGATCGCAACAACTTGCTGCGTAAAAACAATTCTCCACATCTCCCCTCTGGTTCTTTTGCCAATTACCTTCAATCTGTGTGCTCTGGTCACCGACCCTCCTGCCACTGGAAACATTTTCTCCTTATTTACTCTATCAAAACCCCTCATAATTTTGAACGCCTCTATTAAATCTCCCCTTAACCTTCTCTGCTCTGTAAACAGGTTTGCAATTGTGTTTAGGGAGCAGGCAGAAAAACATCGCACAGACTCGTTACCGAAAAAAATGACCCCCCCCAAAGCTTGTTATACGGGCAGGGCCAAAATAATCAAATGCAGTTTCCCAATTATTTTTTAAAATTCACTCTGGGGATGTGGGCGTCGCTGGCACGGCCGGCATTTATTGGCCGTCCCTAGTTGCCCTCGAGAAGGTGGTGGTGAGCCACCTCCTTCTTGAACTGCTGCAGTCCGTGTGGTGAAGGTGCTCCCATAGTGCTGTGAGGGAGGGAGTTCCAGGATTTTGACCCAGCGACGATGAATAAATAATTTTCGGCTCTTACTCACCGGCTCTTGCTCATCTGGTTCCAATATGTTGGCAAAAGGTTTGTGCTTAGTCACAACAGTGACTCGGAGACAACTGTGGAAAGGAACGCACGCGTTGGAAGTGTCTGAGTTTGGACAGCTGCGGTTCGTTCACCGCCCCTCTGTAATGAGCAAGGTAATTCGGCCCATCTTAGCTCCCCCGTCCAGAGAGAGCCCCGCTCCCCATCTCAACATCCAACTCTGTCTTAAATGACTGCAGGGTTTTGACTCAGAGTCCATTGCATGTGTTGATTACCTGGTGGGGGGGGGGGGGGGGGGCGATTTGCACTCCCTTTGCCTGGTGGTAATGGCCTCAAAGTGGGATCGGTCGCCTTACTGCCCCATTATTTCAAGGTTATGATGAAGGGGTTCGATAGGGTAGACGTAGATAAGATGTTTCCACTTGTGGGGGAGACCAGAACTAGGGGCCATAAATATAAGATAATCACTAATAAATCCAATAGGAAATTCAGGAGAAACTTCCTTTACCCAGAGAGTGGTGAGAATGTGGAACCCACTACCTCAAGGAATGGTTGAGGCGAATAGTATAGATGCGTTTAAGGGGAAGATCAATAAACACACGAGCGAAATATAGAAACATAGAAGATAGGAGCAGGAGTAGGCCATTCGGCCCCTCGAGCCTGTTCCGCCATTTAATGAGATCATGGCTGATCATCCAAATTCAATACCCTGATAGAAACATAGAGGAATGGAATAGAGGGAGAAAGGAATAGAGGGATTTGTTGTTAAGGAGAGATGAAATAGGGTGGGGGAGGAGGCTGGTGTGGAGCATAAACACCGGCATTGGCCAGTTGGGTTGAATGGCCTGTTTCTGTGCCGTAGACTCTGTGTAACCCCCGGCGATGTGGCTGGCGCCATTTTGAAAGAGGTCTGCCATTGGGTGTCCAAAGCTCCAGCCTGTTATGGGCGACGCGCCCCTTTTAATATGGAAATCGGGGTCCTATGACGTGAACTCCGAGCAGTTCCATGGGTGACGGAACCGAAGAGGCTCGGACAATGGTAAGCATCGAATTGGCCTGTTCCTCTGGGGCCCGCGTAAATAATCTGGGCCGCTGTCACCCTGTGACTGACCCCCTCCCCCCACCACGTGACCGACCCCCTCCCCCACCCCGTGACCCTCCCCCACTCCGTGACCGACCCCCTCCCCCCACTCCGTGACTGACACCCTCCCCCCACCCCGTGACCAACCCCCCTCTCCCCCACTCTGTGAATGCGACACCCCACCCTAAGAGTTAAAATAGACCCCAAAGAGAGATCAGTACTAGGAATGGTCTCCAGGTCGGGAGTGGAGGTCAAATCTCTAGCATCAGTTGGATTGGGGGCGGGAGTGGGGGTGACCATGGGTGTCAATGGAAGGGTGCACTCCTGACCACCCCCCGTCTGGACTTCTCTTTGTGAGGTTTGCCAGTGACGTGCGCTATGAAGATTTAATGATTGTTTTCCTCTGCCCCCCACCCCCCCCCCCCCGCCACCATTCAGACTTGATGAGCCTGAAGCAGATGCTGGAGAGACTGGGGGTTCCAAAGACCCACCTGGAGGTGAAGAAGATGATTGCTGAGGTAACCGGCGGCAGCAGTAAGACCATCTCTTACCGTGACTTCGTCACCATGATGCTGGGCAAGCGCTCCGCCGTGCTCAGATTGTGAGTATTGGCCCCCCTCAAACTCTCGGCTCTCTCCGCCAGTGCCAGTTTGGCTCTCTCCGCCAGTGCCAGTTTGGCTCTCCCTGTGCCAGTGCTGTTAAGTCTGTGTGTTATAGTGAGAATTACTACACAGACCACAAGAGTAAATTCAACAGGTCTTTACTGGTTGGAGGTCAGACTATACTGAATACAATATTATTACACTGTGCTTATATACCGGTGTGGTCACCACCGGTATTACGTATACAGCAGCCAAAGAAAGTAGTACCTTTCTTAAGGTGGACCAGGCTTAAGTTCTCTTAAGGTAGAACAGGTTACATACACCACAATCCTCCCTTTTTAGCTTAACAGTCATATCCCCAAATAAACATAACATATATACATATATAACTTCAGGTATAACAGTTCAAAGGTTCAGTCTCTCAGGAGGCTTTCTGATTCGGCTTGGATAACGCCTTTCAGTGGTCTCTGATTCTTGTTGTTGAGGTGCCTCCTCTAGTTGGTTGCCAATGTATTGGGTGTCATCATCATCAAATACATTCTCGGCCGAGGTAGATGCTTCAGGTTCATGAACGTCTTCCACAGCTGTCTCTGTCACAACCATGGGTTCGACCCTTGCTCTCGACTCTACCAGTTGATCCGCATGACGCCTTATCACATTAGGACCAATATCTACGGTGTACATCAGAGGTCCTTGTCTGGCCCGGATTGTTCCGGACTGCCATTTGTCGTTTCCATAGCCCCTTGCCATCACTGGTTGTCCTACATCGAAAGTTCGAGTGGTCTTGCTGTTAATATGCCGAAACTGTTTGTTTTCCACTTCCCTCCTCACATTTGGTTTTAACAAGTCCAACTTGGACCGCAACCTCCTGTTATAAAACATCATAGCAGGACTTTGGTTAGTCACGGCATGATCGGCGTTTCTATATGACATCAGGAACTTATCGACCTTGTGTTGCAGCGGAATCTGATCATCATTCATGGCCTTAATAGCCGTTTTGAATGTCTGGACAAATCTTTCAGCCAACCCGTTTGTCGCCGGATGATATGGGGCAGAGGTATAGGCCTAGAAATTCAGTTGCCTTAGCGCCGCTTTTGAGGCGCTAGAGGGACTAGCGCCAGAGTTATGGCCAGTTTAAAAATTCCCTGGGGCCCTAAATCGGCGTTGCACCGGTAGCGCTGCGCCGGCACCGATGACGTCATCGGTGTGCGCAGCGTCCCGGTTGCCATGTCGACGGGCCCTAGCGCCGAAATTCAGTTGCGGCCGCCTCGCCCGTGGCAGCCGCAACTAAGACTCTGGCAACAGAGTCTTGCATGAGTTTGCGCCGGCGCATTAAAGGCCCCACGGCGGCCGGCCGCTTTCCCGCCGGCCGCCTGCCCGCAGCTCCCTCCCCGGACTTCTCCCCCCCACCCCCCGGAACAGATGCAAGCCCGGCACTTGTCCGAGGTGCCGGGCTCATTTTTAGACAGATTTGCGCGGGCCGCGGCCGGGTGCAGGCAGCTCCTCCTTAACGGAAGGAGGAGGCCTGCACTTCCCGAGCCTGCCGCACCGCATCGGGTGCCGCAGCGCCGGAATTGCGGCGCGAAACGGCAGTTAGCGCCGATTTACCGCCGCAAAGACCCTTCAGTAGCGCCGGCAGCCGTTTGGGCGCGGCCCTGCTGAATTTTTGGCGCGCGCAGGGGGACTTAGCGCCGGCACTAACTTCCGGCGCTAAAGCCCTGGCTAAGCCAAAACCCAATTTCTAGGCCATAATGTTTAACTCCATTCTTCTTTAAGAATTGTTGGAATTCTTCCGATACAAACTGTGGTCCATTGTCCGAACAGATCTGTTCTGGCAATCCGTTCCTTGCGAATATTGTTCTTAACACCGCAATTGTCTTTTCTGAAGTAGTGGTATTCATCTTGATGACTTCTGGCCATTTGGAATGTGCGTCCACCGCGATTAGGAACATGGAGTCCATGAATGGACCAGCAAAGTCAATGTGTACGCGTTGCCATGGGGCTGAAGGCCATTCCCATGGGTGTAGCGGTGCTATCGGAGGTGCATTTTGCACTTTTTGACACCCAGCGCAGCTTTTCGTTAACTCCTCAATCTGTTGGTCAATACCCGGCCACCATACGTAAGCCCTAGCAAGACTTTTCATTTTAACTCCCCCCAGATGACCTTCATGTAGTTCTTTTAAAACTCTTTCCCTTAACTTGGGAGGAATAATCACTCTTGTCCCGTACATCAAAGTACCATGGCAGACGGACAGCTGGTCTCGCCTTGCCGAGAATGCCAGTAACAGAGGATCACCCCGTGTTGGCCATCCTTTCACTGTCACCTCGTAGACTCTGGACAGTGTCGGGTCGTTCCTGGTTTCTCTTTCAATACTTGCGTTGGTGACAGGTAAACACTCGATAATGGTTGAATGAAATAACTCAACAGGGTTAACTTTCGTCGTGTCTTCATCTTCAGGTAGTGGCAGGCGCGACAGGCCATCAGCATTGCCATGCTGTTTCGTACCTTTGAATTCTATCTGATATTGATGTGCCCCTAAGAAAAGAGACCATCTCTGGAGACGCTGTGCTGTCATCACCGAAACACCCTTCTTAGGGTTAAAAATGGACACCAACGGTTGATGGTCCGTCAGAAGTGTGAATTTTTGGCCCTGTAAGTAATGATTAAACTTCTTCACTCCCCATACAAGGCTAAGGGCCTCCCTATCGATCTGCGCATAGTTGCGCTCAGCGGAGGTCAATGATCTGGATGCAAACGCGACTGGCCTTTCCGTGCCATTTGGCAATTTATGTGAGAGTACTGCCCCAATACCATATGGAGAAGCATCACAAGCCAACCGAATAGGCAGTGTCGGGTTGAAGTGAGCCAACACTTCCTCTGAGGTGATCAATTCTTTGCTTTTGCGAAATGCCTTCTTACAGTTTTCGCCCCAGTCCCATGGTACCCCTTTCTGTAAAAGAGCGTTCAACGGATGCAGCACCGTGGATAGATTTGGCAGAAATTTATGGTAATAGTTAATTAATCCTAGAAACGACCTCAACTGAGAGACATTCTCCGGAGCGGGAGCCTTTACAACTGCCGCTATCTTGTCAGGAGACTTATGAAGCCCCTCCCGGTCAATGACATGACCACAGTACGAGATCCGCTTCTGGAAAAACTCACATTTCTGCTGATTTACTCTAAGTCCATACTCTTTCAGTCTGTTGAGCACCAGTTCCAAGTTAGCGAGATGCTGTTCATCACCATCACCTGTGATCAGAATGTCGTCCAGGTAACATTGTGTGCCTGGAATTCCCTGTAATACCTGCTCCATGGCCCTCTGCCAAATTGCTGGAGCCGATGCCACACCAAAAACCAGCCTATTGTACCGGTACAACCCTCGATGCGTGTTGATCGTGAGGTATTGGCGTGACTCTTCTTCAACCTCCATCTGCAAGTACGCCTGCGCCAGGTCTATCTTAGTGAAGTGTTTCCCGCCAGACAGTGAAGCGAAAATATCCTCAATCCGTGGAAGCGGATACTGCACCGTGTGAAGCACCAGATTAACGGTGATCTTGAAATCTCCACAGATGCGAACCTTCCCTGGATCTCCTGGCTTATTGTTCGCAGGACGTTTCATAACGGGAACAATGGGCGTAGCCCACTCACTCCAATCTACTTTAGACAGCACCCCTGAACGTTCTAGTGCTTCCAGCTCCGCTTCAACCGCAGGTCGTATTGCATAGGGTACCGGTCTGGCTTTAAAAAATTTTGGTTGTGCATGTTCATCAATCTTGATGTTTGCCGTAATTCCTCTCAGTGTTCCCAGTCCCGGCTGGAACACCTCTTTAGCCTCATCCAATATTCTGGACAATCGTTTAGGTTTGACAGCTGTTTCCCCGGAATCTACCGTTAGTGCTTTCAAGGAGTGCCAGTCCATATTCATTTTCCTAATCCACTCCCATCCTAGTAGTGGTGGACCTCCTTCAGGTAGCACATATAAGTCCATTACTTGGCTTCCTTCGCCCTTGTGGACCACTTCTACCTCTATTTTTCCGATGGGGTACACTCTTTGCCCCGTGTACGTTTTCAATATAATCTCCGTATCCTGTAAGGGAATATGTTGGAATAACCTTCTGTAATCTTTCTTATTCATGACCGTCAATGCCGATCCAGTGTCCAATTCCATTTTTACTTGGACTCCTGCTATCTTAAGAGTGACCCAAATTGTCTGGAGGTCTGTATCCTTACCAACGTTGTGGATTCTTAAGCTATCCAGTTCATTACTGCTAGCGTCTGAATCTGACTTCTGTTCGGTCAAACTGTTCTTTGTCACCTTGTGTACCTTTGCATATTTTCCTTGCGGTGACTTTTTATTGCTGGTCTTCTTTCCTGACCGGCATACTTTAGCTATGTGGCCAAGCCTGCCACACGTTCTGCATTCTTGGTTTTTAAACAAACACTGGTTCTGATCGTGCGTTGTCTTTCCACAACGATAACATTTGACAGAACTCAAACCCAATTTGTTTGTACCGAGTTCCGGTGGCCGTAGCTGCATTACTGCCGTGCCTCTCGCTGCGGCCTCGTGTGCTGCTGCCATAGTGACCGCCTTCTCGAGAGACAGCTCATTCTCCTCGAGCAGTCGCCTTTGCGTATCCTGTTTAAATAAACCACACACAAATCTATCTCGAAGTGCCTCTGTCAGTCCCGTTCCAAACTGACAATATTTTGCTAGCTTACGTAATTCCATCAAATATTCAGCATTGCTTTCATTTTGCAGCTGTCTTCTATCGTAAAATTTAAATCGTTCCGCTAGCATCAGCGGCGTGGGGCTAAGATGATTTTTTTAGGACAGTAACAATCTGTTCGAACGTCTTATCCGCCGGTTCATCTGGTGATAACAGGTGTTTCAATTGCCCGTATGTCTTCGCACCCATTAAGTTTAGTAATGTTAGTGCTTTATCTGTCTCAGGAATTTTATTCGCCTTACAATAGTTTTGTACGCGTTCTACATACATAGCCCAGTCTTCTATATCACTGTCGAAGGCATTAATGTTCCCATGTTTAGGCATCGTAGTAATTTATCGTATTTTTAATGTTATCTAAGATGGCAGCTTCCCGCTCTTGCCGTCGTCCTCCGCCCACAAAATGGCGTTTTTCCCGTGCTTGGCGGTCTTCACCCGTCCCCCGACGCTGTCTCCGCTTCACCGCGGCTCTCACGCCTTCAGTTTCCCCAGACGCTGCGCCTTTAGCCCGAATGCGGCCCTTATCTCCGGTCGCAATCGATGTCCCGCGCTGCGCCTCTCGCTCGAAAGCGGCCCGGCCCGTATCTCTGGTCGCGATCGACCTCACCGCCCTTATTCCTCCGTCTTCCCAGCCCCGTCTGTACAGCCAACGCGGTTGACTTTCTGTCGCGTCGCTGCCCGGCTTACCTACCACGAGGTAGTAGAAGAAGCTGACAGTCGCTGATGGAGGCTTCGATGTCAGGATGTCTTCTGCACTCCGTTTGCTCGATGCCTGCCGCTCGACGTGTCTTCCCGTAGGTGGTGAGGGTGGAAACCTCTCTTCGACGTCCTGTCTGTGGACGAAGTCACCGTGGAAATTACTGCAGCAGGGTAAGAATCGGACTCGTCGCCACTGCTAAGTCTGTGTGTTATAGTGAGAATTACTACACAGACCACAAGAGTAAATTCAACAGGTCTTTACTGGTTGGAGGTCGGACTATACTGAATACAATATTATTACACTGTGCTTATATACCGGTGTGGTCACCACCGGTATTACGTATACAGCAGCCAAAGAAAGTAGTACCTTTCTTAAGGTGGACCAGGCTTAAGTTCTCTTAAGGTGGAACAGGTTACATACACCACAAGTGCCGGTTTGGCTCTCCCTGTGCCAGTGCCAGTTTGGCTCTCCCTGTGCCAGTGCCAGTTTGGCTCTCTCCGCCAGTGCCAGTTTGACTCTCCCTGTGCCAGTGCCAGTTTGGCGCCCTCTGCTCAGTTTGGCTCAGTGACGAGCACTCTCTTCCGAGTGGCGGTTATGACGGGATCGATAACCCTTACGCTTCTGTCCTGCAGAGATTCTATTTTATTTTTAGTTTGAGATTTAATCTAATCTTCCTATTCATCCAATGGAGCCCTGGCCTTCAATTAATTCTTTCCCCCCCTTACTGTAATATATTCAACTTGTCCCCATTCCACCCCTTGTTAAACTATTTCCCATTGCTGCTCTACCCGTCTAGGTACCAAGTTTTCATTCCACTTCCTGTGCGTATCATCCCTTTTTATTTGGCTAGAGTTTACTTTCTTTTTTTCTAAGTACCCTTGACCTTTTTCTATTCTTACCCTGAACATAATTAGGTTTGGGTCACTGTTGCCCAACTCTTCTGACAGTTTTACACTTTGCTCTACCTCCGGATCCAGATCAGATACTTTCTTTTTTCCGATCCTTGTTGGAGGAGCAACGTAAGTTGACTTGCGGAATGCGGTCTGGCCACATTGGAAACATTCTCCCCTTTGCTCCATCCATTCAGATTTAGTTTTGCTTTCTCTCTTACCGGCCCCTCCCAAAATGTTTGACCTGTGAGTCACAGCACTTCATCTAATAATGCAATTAGGCTGGGGGCCGAGTGACAGCCAGCGCGATTCCACGCTTGCCTCATGTAAACACAGACTTGCTTCCCCGAGTTCGGCAATTTTTGTATAAATGGTCCTGGAGGTGATACAGAAAGAAAGAAACTGCATTTCTCTAGCGCCTTTCACAACCTCCGGATGCCCCAACGCGCTTTACAGCCGATGAGGTCGGTTTTTGAAGTGTGGTCACTGTTGTAATGTAGGAAATGCGGCAGCCAATTTGCGCACAGCAAGCTCCCACAAACAGCAATGTGACAATGACCGGACAATCTGTTTTTTTATAGTGATGTTGTTTGAGGGATAAATATTGGTCCCAGGACACCAGGGATAACTCCCCTGCTCTTCTTCCAAATAGTGCCGTGGGGATCATTTACATCCACCTGAGAGAGAGCAGACGGGGCCTCGGTTTCATGTCTCATCTGAAAGACGGCACCTCTGACAGTGCAGCACTCCCTCAGCACTGCACTGGAGTGTCAGCCTGCGTTATGGGGCTAAAGTCTTTGGATTTGGGACTTAAACCCATGACCTTCTGATTCCGAGGCGAGAGTGCTGCCCGCTGACCCCCGGTCCTACTAGCAGGCAGACTCCTCGTTGGAGAACGGTGATGCATTTGACCGCCGCATTGATCTGTATGTTGGGACCTTTTTAAACTTTTTCACGCTGCAGATTTGAGCAGCCTTGCCCTGTGGGACCCGCACAGTCTCCTGTGTTTAAAGAGGGAGGGTTGCTGCTTTTGAGAAGGGAACATTGCGCTTGGTTCTTGAAAGATCGAGCGTCACCTGCACGTGTAGGCGCGTTTGTGGCATTTTGTTTTGATAAGCAGAAGTTTGTGTACAGTTTTGATAATCTGGCAGGAGTGACGTTGCCCTTTTAAGTGTGACCTAGTTACCAGACTGTTTATGGCGGGGATTGTCTGTGTTTACACAGAGCAAGATTAAGTGTAGACAGCGGCTGAAAATTAGTTGATTCAACCCAGCTTCAGAGATGGGTTTGGTTAAATTCCAGAGGCAGGTGTTTGATTATTTGGAATTTTTGGATGAGAGGTTAAACCGAGGCCCCATCTGCTCTCTCAGGCAGATGTAAAAGATCCCGCGGCCACTATTGGAAGAAGAGCAGGGGAGTTCTCCCCGGTGTCCTGGGCCAATATTTATCCCTCAATCAACATCACTAAAACAGATCATCACATTGCTGTTTGTGGGAGCTTGGCTGCTGTGCAAATTGGCTGCCGCGTTTCCTACATTACAACAGTGACTACACTTCAAAAGTACTATTGTTTTAAGAACATAAGAAATAGGAGCAGGAGTCGGCCATTCGGCCCCTCGAGCCTGCTCCGCCATTCAATAAGATCACGGCTGATCTTCGACCTCAACTCTACTTTGCCACCCGATCCCCATAGCCCTTGATTCGCCTGGATTCCCAAAATCTATCGATCTCAGCCTTGAATATACTCAACGACTGAGCCTCCACAGTCCTCTGGGGTTGAGAATTCCAAAGATTCACAACCCTCTGAGTGAAGAAATTCCTCCTCATCTCAGTCTTAAATGGCCGACCCCTTATCCTGAGACCCCTGGTTCTAGACTCTCCAGCCAGGGGAAACAACCTCTCAGCATCTACCCTGTCAATCCCCTTCAGAATATTTCAATGAGATCACCTCACGTCAACCCAGTATTTAGAGACTATATTGTCGACCCCACTCATGGAGGACTGTCTGGAGTAGGGTTTGAACCCTTGACCTTCTGACTCAGAAGGTGGGAATGCTACCAACTGAGCCTCAGGCCCCCTCAAGCCCAGCCGTATAAACCATGGTGGGCGCCAAGCTCCTGTCTGGCAAGTGGATGCTGAATGAGTGACCCCTTGTGAGGTGCGTTTAATCGGACCACACCTGTGCTTTGTGCAATTGCCCTCCGTCCTTGAAGTTAAGAGAAATCATTGGGGAAGGTTTAGAAATTCTGAGTTGTGCAAACTGTTGGCAATTCTCTGCTTTTTCCGATATTTGTACAATTCAAACTAATCAGTGGTGTGTTCCAGTGAAGAGGGGAGCGAGGTGGCAATCCAGAGACGCTGATGATTCAGGGGTTCCTGTAGCACCAACACTGAGTGAGCTGAAGTGATGGGTATACACTGAGACAGGCAGCAGCCAACGGAACTGGTTTGGAGTTCGCCATCGGCTTTTGCATAAGGCGGCTTAAAGCACATTGAGAAATCTCTTGCAGCAGAGAACTGACGTGCGTTTTAACAAGAGCCCTGGGTGATCTGACGGTGCTTCAACATTACAGAACATTGCGTTAAGGGAGTGAGGCTGACTCCCTGCTGTCATTTAACACATCGCAGTGCCTCGATTTTAAAATTCTCATCCTTGTTTTCAAATCCCTCTAAGGCCCTCACCCCCCTCCCTATCTCTCTCTAATCTCCTCCAGCCCCGCACCCCCCCCCCCACCCCGAGATCTCCGCGCTCCTCCAATTCTAGCCTCTTGAGCCTCCCCGATGTTTCATCGCTCCACCATTGGCAGCCGTGCCTTCAGCTGCCTGGGCCCTAAGTTCTGGATTTCCCTCCCTAAACCTCTCCACCTCGCTCTCCTCTTTTAAGAGGCTCCCTAGCACTTACCTCTTTGGCCAAGCTTTTGGTCACCTGTCCTAAGTGGCTCGGTGTCAAATGTTGTTTGATAATCGCTCCTGTGAAGCGCCGCGGGACGTTTAACTACGTTAAAGGCGCGGTGTAAATGCAAGTTGCTGCTGTTGTTTGTTTGTGGGATCTTGCTGTCACATTTCCTACATTCCAACAGTGACTACACTTCAAAAGTATTGGCTGTAAAGCGCTTTGGGACGTCCTGGGGTGGTGGAAGGTGCTGGAGAAGTGCGAGTTCTCGCTTTTATATCTATTTATAAAAATGATGTCACTGAGCGCGACTGGATCCCAATTAAATGAGCTCATTCTCAAGATCTATATACTTCTGAACTAATTAAAAAAATAGCTAAACCTCTCCTTCCATTCCTGTGATTTATTTCATTGCACATTAAGCTAACATTTGAAGCTATTGTGATGGAGTACCTGACCTGTGGAGGGATCACAAGTTCAGACTCTGGTTCCATCTCCCAGATCGTTGTGTTCCTTTTTAATTAGTCGGTAAGAATCGATCAGCAGAGATTGCAACCCCACGGGAAGGCACGAATCAAATGTTTGATTTTGTATTGGCTTCATAGTCTAAATTTTTTACATAGAGTTTACTGCACAGAAACAGGCCATTCGTCCCAACTGGTCCGTGCCGGTGTTTATGCTCCACACCAGCCTCCTCCCACCCCTCTTCATCTCACTCTATCAACCTATCCTTTCTCCCTCACGTGTTTATCCAGCTTCCCCTTAAATGTATCGATACTATTCGCCTCAACCACTCCCTGTGGTGGCGAGTTCCACATTCTCGCCACTCTCTGGGTGAAGAAGTTTCTCCTGAATTCACTATTGGATTTATTGCTGACTATCTTATATTGACGGCCCCTAGATTTGGTCTCACCCTACGAGCAATGTTCCCGCTAAGCCGCGTGGCCGCGCAGTGGTCTGGAGGTCCCGCGCAGGCCGCTCACCGGCTTTTATACGGGAGAAACCGCGCCTGCGCGAAAATTTGAATGGGCTGCGCAGCCACTTAAAGGGACCGCGCACCAAAAAAAAATAAGAGGGAAGATTGCCTACAAGTGGAAACATCTTCTTTATGTCTACCCTATCATCCCCATCGTAATTTTAAAATTATGTTTCCAGAGATATATTTCTTAAGGCTAAAGAGATCAAGGGATATGGGGAGAAAGCAGGGACAGGGTACTGAATTTGGATGATCAGCCATGATCTCATTGAATGGTGGAGCAGGCTCGAGGGGCCGAATGGCCTACTCCTGCTCCTATCTTCTATGTTTCTAAAAACCTCTACTCGGTCACCTCTCAGTCTTCTCTTTTCCAGAGAGAAGAGCCCCAGCCTGTTCAGTCTTTCTAGTTAGGCATCACCTTTCAGTTCTGGTATCACCATTATAAATCTTTTCTCGCCCCTTCTCCAGTGCCTCTGTATCCTATTTTTGTAATATGGAGACCAGAGCTGTGCACAGTAACTCCGAGTGTGTGCTTAGACTAGAAAAAAACTTTAATCCCATCAGTCTGTTACTGTGCTCTTTAAGTGGGCAGCAGGCAAGTGGAAGGCATTTTAAAATTCCGGCTAGGTTTGCGGATGGTCCTTGGGATTTGGAGTATAAAGAGCAGTGAGTGAAAGTAGTGAAGAGAGGCTGGTCGCAGCAGCTTGCTGAACAGAGGGTGCACTATCTACCCCTCTCTCCCTTTCATTCTCGTTTGCCCACCTTAAACCTACACACGCTGCATTTAAATAGGAATGAAATTCCGACAGAACAGAGGAGGGATGAATGCCTTATTGTAGACTGATGCAGCACACTGCTTGTCAATTCATTTATTGTGAGGGGGCTGCATTGAGTGAGAGTGAGTGCTGGCCTTGGGGGCCATTCACAGGGCTAAGCCTGTGGTTGGATTTCAGCTCCAACTATAATGGGTGTCTCATCTGTTGCAGGGGCTTGAAAGCTTAATCAATCCACAGCACTCCAGACACAGCAGCTGAATCCTGTTTTAAACAGGTGATTGAAAGTCTGGAGATAGTTAGAGAGATCCCAGGACAGTGTGGTGGGATTCAGTGCACAGTGCGATCCCAGGCTCAGTGGGATTCTTTTCTCTAGAATGTCAGCCGGGGCTCAGTGGGCAGCCCTCTCTCTCGCCTCTGAGTCAGAAGGTTGTGGGTTCGAGTCCCACTCCAGAGACTTGAGCACAAAAAGCTAGGCTGACACTCCAGTGCAGTGCTGAGGAAGCGCAGCACTGTCGGAGGGGCAGTGCTGAGGGAGTGCCGCACTGTCGGAGGGGCAGTACTGAGGGAGTGCTGCACTGTCGGAGGGACAGTACTGAGTGAGTGCCACACTTGCGCAGGGGCAGTACTGAGGGAGCGCTGCACTGTCGGAGGGGCAGTACTGAGGGAGCGCTGCACTGTCAGAGGGGCAGTACTGAGGGAGCGCTGCACTGTCGGAGGGGCAGTACTGAGGGAGCGCCGTACTGTCGGAGGGGCAGTACTGAGGGAGCGCCGCACTGTTGCAGGGTCAGTACTGAGGGAGTGCTGCACTGTCGGAGGGGCAGTACTGAGGGAGCGCTGCACTGTCGGAGGAGCTGTCTTTCGGATGAGATGTTAAACTGAGGCCCCGTCTGCCCTCTCAGGTGGACATAAAAGATCCCATGGCACTATTTCCAGGAAGAGCAGGGGAGTTCTCCCCGGTGTCCTGGTCAATATTTATCTCTCAACCAACATAACAGAAACATATTATCTGGTCATTATCATCTTGTTGTTTGTGGGATCTTGCTGTTCACGGATTGGCTGCTGCGTTTCCTACATTACAACTGTGACTCCACTTCAAAAATACTTTATTGGCTGTAAAGCGCTTTAGGATGTCCAGTGGTCATGAAAGGTGCTATAGAAATGTACAGTGTGGTGGGATTCGGTGCACAGTGCGATCCCAGGACAGTGGGGTGGGATTCAGTGCACAGTGCGATCCCAGGACAGTGGGGTGGGAGTCAGTGCACAGTGCGATCCCAGGACAGTGGGTGGGATTCAGTGCACAGTGCGATCCCAGGACAGTGGGAGTCAGTGCACAGTGCGATCATAGGACAGTGGAGTGGGAGTCAGTGCACAGTGTGATCCCAGGACAGTGGGGTGGGGGTCAGTGCACAGTGCGATCCCAGGACAGTGGGGTGGGGGTCAGTGCACAGTGCGATCCCAGGACAGTGGGGTGGGGGTCAGTGCACAGTGCGATCCCAGGACAGTGGGGTGGGAGTCAGTGCACAGTGCGATCCCAGGACAGTGGGGTGGGAGTCAGTGCACAGTGCGATCCCAGGACAGTGGGGTGGGGGTCAGTGCACAGTGCGATCCCAGGACAGTGGGGTGGGAGTCAGTGCACAGTGCGATCCCAGGACAGTGGGGTGGGGGTCAGTGCACAGTGCGATCCCAGGACAGTGGGGTGGGAGTCAGTGCACAGTGCGATCCCAGGACAGTGGGGTGGGGGTCAGTGCATAGTGCGATCCCAGGACAGTGGGGTGGGGGTCAGTGCACAGTGCGATCCCAGGACAGTGGGGTGGGGGTCAGTGCACAGTGCGATCCCAGGACAGTGGGGTGGGAGTCAGTGCACAGTGCGATCCCAGGACAGTGGGGTGGGAGTCAGTGCACAGTGCGATCCCAGGACAGTGGGGTGGGGGTCAGTGCACAGTGCGATCCCAGGACAGTGGGGTGGGAGTCAGTGCACAGTGCGATCCCAGGACAGTGGGGTGGGGGTCAGTGCATAGTGCGATCCCAGGACAGTGGGGTGGGGGTCAGTGCACAGTGCGATCCCAGGACAGTGGGGTGGGGGTCAGTGCACAGTGCGATCCCAGGACAGTGGGGTGGGAGTCAGTGCACAGTGCGATCCCAGGACAGTGGGGTGGGAGTCAGTGCACAGTGCGATCCCAGGACAGTGGGGTGGGAGTCAGTGCACAGTGTGATCCCAGGACAGTGGGGTGGGAGTCAGTGCACAGTGTGATCCCAGGACAGTGGGGTGGGAGTCAGTGCACAGTGCGATCCCAGGACAGTGGGGTGGGAGTCAGTGCACAGTGCGATCCTAGGACAGTGGGGTGGGGGTCAGTGCACAGTGCGATCCCAGGACAGTGGGGTGGGAGTCAGTGCACAGTGCGATCCCAGGACAGTGGGGTGGGAGTCAGTGCACAGTGCGATCCCAGGACAGTGGGTGGGATTCAGTGCACAGTGCGATCCCAGGACAGTGGGGTGGGATTCAGTGCACAGTGCGATCCCAGGACAGTGGGGTGGGGGTCAGTGCACAGTGTGATCCCAGGACAGTGGGGTGGGGGTCAGTGCACAGTGCGATCCCAGGACAGTGGGGTGGGGGTCAGTGCACAGTGTGATCCCAGGACAGTGGGGTGGGATTCAGTGCATAGTGCGATCCCAGGACAGTGGGGTGGGAGTCAGTGCACAGTGCGATCCCAGGACAGTGGGGTGGGATTCAGTGCATAGTGCGATCCCAGGACAGTGGGGTGGGGGTCAGTGCACAGTGCGATCCCAGGACAGTGGGAGTCAGTGCACAGTGCGATCCCAGGACAGTGGGGTGGGGGTCAGTGCACAGTGCGATCCCAGGACAGTGGGGTGGGGGTCAGTGCACAGTGCGATCCCAGGACAGTGGGGTGGGGGTCAGTGCACAGTGTGATCCCAGGACAGTGGGGTGGGGGTCAGTGCACAGTGCGATCCCAGGACAGTGGGGTGGGAGTCAGTGCACAGTGCGATCCCAGGACAGTGGGTGGGGGTCAGTGCACAGTGCGATCCCAGGACAGTGGGGTGGGAGTCAGTGCACAGTGCGATCCCAGGACAGTGGGGTGGGAGTCAGTGCACAGTGCGATCCCAGGACAGTGGGGTGGGAGTCAGTGCATAGTGCGATCCCAGGACAGTGGGGTGGGAGTCAGTGCACAGTGCGATCCCAGGTGCCGTCTTTCAGATGAGACGTTAAACCGAGGCCCCGTCTGTTCTTTCAGGTGGACGTAAAAGATCCCACGGCCACTATTTTGAAGAAGAGCAGGGGAGTTCTCCCCGGTGTCCTGGGTCCAAGACAAGCTGGCGAAAATTTTATCTAAACCTATGACCACGAATAAAAGCTTTAAAATTCAAGCTAAAACGCATCTTTCTTTTTGCAGAATCATGATGTTTGAAGGAAAGAGTGATGGAAATGGTTCTAAACCCGTGGGACCTCCTGCCAAGAGAGACATCTCCAGCCTCCCGTGACCCGGGGCCGCTGGAGGGGGAGCTGGGAGTGTGTGTGGTACCTCTCGATGGTTTGTAAATAGCCCGGTCTCTGATGCTTCATCCCGCCCTTGTTGGGGGCGGGGGGGAATTGTGATTGCAGCAAACTGAATCCATTGCAGCCCCGGGCAATGCCCGGTGTGCTCACTATTTCTCGAATCTGTGCCACACCCTGAGAGTTCTCTGGTAAGGAGGCAGAGGTGCTCTTGCTCACCAGTCCAGTGTCGTCCAATGGAACTTGCTGAGTGGCGCCAGGTGCGGGTACCGTGACCCCATTTTAGCCTCGGGCACAAATTTCAGTAGAAAATACCTTTCGGCCTTGTCAGCCATGGCTCAGTGGGCAGCACACTCGCCTCTGAGCCAGAAGGTCGTGGGTTCAAGTCCCCACTCCAGAGACTTGAACCCATAATCCAAGCTGACACTCCCAGTTGCCAGTGCTGAGGGAGCGCTGCACTGTCGGAGGGGCAGGCTTTAGGATGAGACCTTAAACCGAGGCCCCGTCTGCCCTCTCAGGTGGACGTATAAGATCCCACGGCCACTGTTTCGAAGAAGAGCAGGGGAGTTATCCCGGTGTCCTGGTCCAATATTTATCCCTCAACCAACATGACTTAAAATAACAGTTTAGCTGGTCATTTATCTAATTGCTGTTTGTGGGATCTTGCTGTGCGCAAATTGGCTGCCGCGTTTCCTACATTACAACAGTGACTCCACTTCAAAAAAGTACTTCATTGGCTGTAAAACGCTTTGGGACGTCCTGAGGTTGTGAAAGGCGCTGGAGAAATGCAAGTTCTTTCTTATTTCTAATTGCAACCTCCCCCTCCTCCCACCCCGAGATCTCTGTGTTCCTCTAATTCTGGCCTCTTGAGCATCCCCGATTTTAATCGCTCTACCATTGGCGGCCGTGCCTTCAGTTGCCTGGGCCCCAAGCTCTGGAATTCCCTCCCTAAACCTCTCCGCCTCTCTCTCCTCCTTTTAAGATGCTCCTTAAAACCTCCCTCTTTGACCAAGCTTTTGGTCACCTGCCCTAATAGCTCCTTATGTGGCTCGGTGTCAAATTTTGTTTGATAATCGCTCCTGTGAAGCGCCTTGGGGTGTTTTATTATGCATGTGGCCATTTTCAAACTCCGGTTGGGAATTTCCGATTGAATTCAGCGGCCCCGCCATATTCTGTACCTCGATACGTTGCTGCTGGTTTGTGCGCGGCTAATGATGCCTGGCAGAAACAGGCCATTCGGCCCAACTGGGCAATGCCGGTGTTTATGCTCCACACCAGCCTCCTCCCACCCCTCTTCCTCTCACCCCATCAGCATATCCTTCTATTCCTTTCTCCCTCATCTGCTTATCCAGCTTCCCCTTAAATGTATCTGTACGAGTTGCCTCGACCACTCCCTGTGGTAGCGAGTTCCACATTCTCAGCACTCTCTGGGTAAAGAAGTTTCTCCTGAATTCCCTATTGGATTTATTAGTGACTGTCTTATATCGATGGCCCCTAGTTCTGGTCTCCCCCACAAGTGGAAACATCTTCTTTATGTCTACCCTATCAAACTCTTTCATAATCTTAAAGACCTCGATCAGGTCGCCCCTCAGCCTTCCCCTTTCTAGAGAAAAGAGCCCCAGCCTGTTCGATCTTTCCTGATCGTTCTTGACGTAAGAAAACTACGAGGCACTTGGTCTGAGTATTAAACAAGGCTTTAATCAACTGTTTTTCAACATGGAGATCTAGTTGTGTCCTTCACTAGTTCCTGTTAAAGAATGTCTTGAGCAAGCTGGGCCCATGCCCGAGTATTTATACTCTCCCTGGACAGCGCCACCAGCAGGCCGCCCAGTATCATTTCATAAATCATTTCCACATGAATGGCCAGATTCATGTCAGCTCTACCCTCTCAGTTCTGGTATCACCCTTGTAATTTTTGTTTGCTCCTTCTCCAGAGCCTCGATATCCTTTTTATAAGATTTGGTTCGGTTCAGCATGCTGTCAATCCCACTCCGTTTATCCCGCGCTGCCTTTCACACCTCTGATGTAAAATTTATTCCTATCTCTCCAACTCCATTGATTTTTGCGAAGGAAAATATTTCTTAACTACAGTATATATATGGTAGGCAACGGAAACCCTCGTGTAATGATTTCAAAGTTCCGTGCACCCGCGAATGGTTGGAAGGATGATTCATTTCACGGTTAAAAATAAAATAATCAGACTTTTGTACGTCTTCAGATGCGGAATAAACCACTTGTAAATGGCAGTGCGTCTCCCTCTGTTCATTTCAGGGGTGTACATTTCAAACAGTTGGTGCTAACGCTTTTCCTGTCTGGTTGACAGATGCAGGGTGAGCTGGCGTGTGTCTGTAATTGATGCTGAACTCGGCTTCAATATCAAAGTGTCAGCCATGGCTCAGTGGGCAGCACCCTCACCTCTCAGTCAGGAGGTTGTGGGTTCAAGACCCGCTCCAAAGACTTGAGCACAAAAATCCAGGCTGACACTCCCAGTGCAGTACTGAGGGAGTGCCGCACTGTCGGAGGGGCAGTACTGAGGGAGCGCCGCACTGGCGGAGGGGCAGTACTGAGGGAGCGCCGCATTGTCGGAGGGGCAGTACTGAGGGAGCGTCGCACAGTCGGAGGGGCAGTACTGAGGGGCAGTACTTAGGGAGCCCCGTACTGTCGGAGGGGCAGTGCTGAGGGAGCCCCGCACTGTCGGAGGGGCAGTGCTGAGGGAGCCCCGCACTGTCGGAGGGGCAGTGCTGAGGGAGCGCCGCACTGTCGGAGGGGCAGTACTGAGGGAGCGCCGCACTGTCGGAGGGGCAGTACTGAGGGAGCGCCGCACTGTCGGAGGGGCAGTACTGAGGGAGCACTGCACCATCGGAGGGGCAGTACTGAGGGATCGCCACACTGTCGGAGGGGCAGTACTGAGGGAGCGCCGCACTGTCGGAGGGGCAGTACTGAGGGAGCGCCGCACTGTCGGAGGTGCCGGCTTTCGATGAGTCATTAAACCGAGGCCCCGTCTGCTCTCTCAGGTGGACGTAAAAGCTCCCATAGCACTATTTCAAAGAAGAGCAGGGGAGTTCTCCCCAGCGTCCTGGGTCAATAGTTATCCCTCAATCAACATCACTAAAAACAGATTATTACGTTGCTGTGGGAGCTTGCTGTGCCCAAAATGGCTTCCGCATTTCCCACATTACAACAGTGACTACACTTCAAAAAGTACTTCATTGGCTGTAAAGCGCTTTGGGACGGCCTGAGATGGTAAAAGGCACTATAGAAATGCAAGTTCGTTCTTTCTTTCTTTCTTTCAAACCTTTCCCTGTTGCCGCCTGCCAGATATAAAGCTAGAGCAGGTGTACAATTAATCCATCCAAAATAGCGAGCGCAGGAACTTGTGTGTTGGCACAGTAAGTTTGCACTGTGTTGCTTCCCAGCCTGAAGGGTATTGGAAGCCATTCCAGGACAGGCTGTTTCACCTTGTCCAGAGAAGTAGAACAAGAGGACAAGTGCTTGAAGGGGGGTTAAATTCAAAATGAATCTGTGGAAATAGTGGCCTCGATCTTAACCCCCACCCCCCCCACTCCCCACGATGGTTGCTGTTTTTACGGTGGGCTTCGCGGCGGCTGCATATCCTGCCGTGGAGAGGCGGGCACTTCATTAACATATCAAATTCGGGCTCCGACAGTAAATTTAATCCTAAATCAATGGGAATCAGGGGGGGAAACTCTCCGCTGGCTGGAGTCACACTTAGCACAAAGGAAGATGGTTGTGGTGATTGAAGGTCAATCATCACAGCCCCAGGACATCGCTGCAGGAGTTCCTCAGGGCAGTGTCCAAGGCCCAGCCATCTTCAGCTGCTTCATCAAGGGTCGGAAGGAGGAGGGTCGGGGGTTGGGGAGGAGGGTCGAGGGATGGAGGGAGGAGGGTCGAGGGATGGAGGGAGGAGGGTCGAGGGTTGGGGGATGGAGGGTCGGGGGATAGAGGGAGGAGGGTCGGGGGATAGAGGGAGGAGGGTTGGGTCGGGGGATGGAGGGAGGAGGGTCGGGGGATGAAGGGAGGGGGGTGGGTCGGGGGATGGAGGGAGGAGGGTCGGGGGATGGAGGGAGGGGGGTGGGTCGGGGGATGGAGGGAGGAGGGTCAGGGGTCGGGGAAAGGAGGGAGGAGGGATGGAGGGAGGAGGGTCGAGGGTTGGGGGATGGAGGGTCGGGGGATAGAGGGAGGAGGGTCGGGGGATGGAGGGAGGGGGGTGGGTCGGGGGATGGAGGGAGGAGGGTCGGGGAAAGGAGGGAGGAGGGATGGAGGGTTGGAAGCCTAGGGCAAGACCCAAGGCTTCCCTGAGACATGGCCGACACTCCTGCTCCTCCTGGCCCCCAGACTACACATCGACTTGGGGAATAAAGGTGCAGAAGCCGCCTTGACTGAGGAGAGTCTGCGGAATCGCTGACTCTACGTTTTCCAAAGTGCTTACAATGGGAATGTGCGTGACTGCTGATTTCTGTCTTTGGTCGAGTGCTGTGGTTGGACTCCTACCCTAATTCATCTTTTCACACAATAACAAGTGTCGGGTATTGTTAGCAATGTTTATTCTGGCAGTGACTCGCTCTGTGTGAACCAAACAAGCTGCTGTGTTTGCCCCACCATTTGGCGAGAGGTTCATTCCCTCCGTGTGTTGCAGTGTTTCGATTACAGAATAAATAATCCAGTTATAGTGACTGGGTCTGACGCGGAGGCAGAAACTCCTCCGAGAAACCCCTGTGGCATCAGCACGGCCGACAGGGAAGTCAGATTTTGGTGCTGGGCGATTCCAAGCCTGAATTTTGGTCGGTGAAGGAACGCAGGGAGTGGTGGCGGGGAGAGGATCGCCAGGTGTGTGGTGGAGTTCATCGTTCACCGCTGGGAGCCAAAACTGGTGGGAGCGGATTGGCCGCTCCTCACACCTCGCCCACCTAACCCCGCCCACCAGACCCGCCCATCAAACCCGCCCACCAGACCCGCCCACCAGACCCGCCCACCAGACCCGCCCATCAAACCCGCCCACCAGACCCGCCCACCAAACCCAAACCTGCCCACCAGACCCCGCCCACCAGACCCGCCCACCAAGACCCGCCCACCAGACCCCGCCCACCAAACCCCACCCACCAGACCCTGCCCACCAAACCCCGTCCATCAAACCCGCCCACCAGACCCGCCCACCAAACCCAAACCCCGCCCACCACACCCCGCCCACCAAAATCGCCCACCAGACCCTGCCCACCAAACCCCGCCCACCAGACCCCGCCCACCAGAACCCACCCACCAAACCCCGCCCACCAGACCCCGCCCACCAGACCCCGCCCACCAGACCCACCCATCAAACCCCGCCCAGCAGACCCGCCCACCAGATCTGCCCATCAGACCCCGCCCACCAGACCCCGCCCACCAGACCCGCCCACCAGACCCGCCCATCAAACCCCGCCCAGCAGACCCGCCCACCAGATCTGCCCATCAGACCCCGCCCACCAGACCCCGCCCACCAGACCCGCCCACCAGATCTGCCCATCAGACCCCGCCCATCAGACCCCGCCCACCAGACCCCGCCCACCAGACCCGCCCACCAGACCCGCCCATCAAACCCCATCCAGCAGACCCGCCCACCAGAACCGCCCACCAAACCCCGCCCACCAGACCCGCCCACGAAACCCCGCCCACCAAACCCCGCCCACCAGATCCGCCCACCAAACCCCGCCCACTAAACCCGCCCATCAGACCCCGCCCACCAAACCCCGCTCATCAGACTCCGCCCATCACCCCCCGTGCCGCCACGCACCTTGGCTGTCGTAAACACCCCGCCCAAGTTATCCTTCCATTGAATTCAATCGCCGATCCGCTACCGCCAGTTTTCCAGCCGGCTGTAACAGTTACCGTCTTTCCTGATCTACGGTTTCTTCCATGGGCCAGTGGGCAGCACTCTCACCTCTCAGTTCCAGGTTGTGGGGTTCAAGTCCCACTCCAGAGACTTGAGTACAGAAATCCAGACACACCAGTGCAGTGCTGAGGGAGCGCTGCACTGTCGGAGGTGCTGTCTTTCGGATGGGACGTTAAACCGAGGCCCCATCTGCCCCCTCAGGTGGATGTAAAATATCCAGCCTCCCCTTAAATGCATCTATACTATTCGCGCCGGGCTGAATGGCCTCCTTTTGTGCCGTAAATTTCTGTGTTTTATGATTCCAAATACAAGGTCTTTCATTCCTTTCAAGTGGTAAAGTTTCAAGTGCAGGTGCTGTGTTCTGGTTCTGGTGCTCAGCAAGAATGTATCAGCATGAGTTCCTTGAGGAGCACAATGTCTTGAGCAAAAGCCAAATTGGATTCCTGCCAAACTATAGAACATCAGATCATATCTTCACCCTACAGACCCTAATTGACAAACACGTTCATCAAAACATGCTTTATAGATTTCCAGAAGGCTTTCGATTCCATCTGGCACGACGGTTTATTCCTGAAACTTATCGAAAGCGGGGTAGGGGGAAAAACATATGATGTAATTAAATCAATTTATACAAACAACAAATGTGCAGTTAAAATCGGAGACAAACAAACAAAATACTTCCCACAGGGGCGGGGGGTGACGCAGGGCTCGCCCATCTCACCGACACTCTTTAATATCTACATAAATGAATTGGCAAAACTACTTGAACAATCTACAGCACCCGGCCTCACCCTATATGAATCCAAGGTTAAATTCCTCCTCTATGCAGACGACCTGGTTCTGCTGTCACCAACTAAGGAGGGTCTACAGCAGAACCTGGATCTGCTGGAGTCGTTCTGCCAGACCTGGGCCCTGACAATAAATCCCCAAAAAACCAAAGTCCTTGTGTTCCAGCAAAGATCCAGACACCAGGGACCCAAAATAAATTTCACACTAGGAACAACCAAAATTGAACAAACCACTAACTACACATACTTGGGCTTAAAAATCAGTTCTACGGGAAATTTTCATCTGGCTGTGAATGAACTGAAAGAGAAAGCAAGAAGGGCTTTCTATGCCATTAAAAAATCAATCCAAATAGAAATCCCAATTAGCATTTGGCTCAAAATTTTTAAATCAGTAATTGAACCAATTGCACTCTATGGCAGTGAGGTGTGGGGACTGCTAACACAACAAGAATTTGCAAAATGGGACAAACACCCAATTGAGATCCTACATGCAGAATTCTGTAAAAGTATCCTCCGGACTCAAAGGAAAACCGTAAACAATGCATGCAGGGCAGAACTATCCAAAAAAGAGCCACCAAATTTTGGAAACACCTAAAAATGAGCAACCCCCAATGCTATCATTACGAAGCCCTGAAATGCCAAGAGAGGACCATAAAGAAGAATACCCTCAGTCAACTAGTCCTGGGACTCAGTGAAGTAACTACTAACACTACTAACAATAACCAGGACAGTGACAGCGTAACACAAAGAATTCGACCCAACACAATCATCGCTAAGCAAAAGGAAAAATATCTGTCATATTGGGCAGAAACAACAAAAACCCAAAGCAAACTCAATTGCCACTTGGCCCTAAACAGACAATACAACATGGCTGATTACCTGACCATGGTAAAGGATAGCAAACTGAGAAAAACCTTGACAATGTACAGACTTAGTGAACATAGCCTGGCGATCGAAAAAGGTAGACACAGGCAGACCTGGCTACCAAGAGAGGACAGGATATGCTCTCACTGCAGTCAGGGAGTGGTGGAGACAGAGATGCACTCCCTCACAGCTTGTAGAAAATATCAGGGCATAAGGGAGAATTTCTACCCAAAATTCACAAAAATATGCCCGGAATTCAGAAATTTGAATGACGACCAAAAACTCCCATACCTACTAGGGGAAGAGAGAAATTGTGTAACCTTAGCGGCACACTATGTTACAGCTTGCCATAAACAGAGGGACAACCACTAAATATAAGAAAAGAGTATATACAAATTATATGAATGTATATTTATACACTCAGGGATATATCTGTTTATACACTGTATGGATAGATCTGTATTTTTGTATACAACCATGAATGTTTTTCGATGCTTTGGCAACATAAGATGTACCTTGTCATGCCAATAAAGCGATTTGAATTGAATTGAATTGAATTGAGTTAACAACTTGTTATTTCAGATTTCCAGCATCCGCAGTATTTTGCTATTATATCAGCATCAGTTCCCCAGCTCACCCTGCCTGCAGGGCCCAGTCCCCACCACCACTCACACAGTGGCGCTGCAGGTGTGGGCTGTTGCCCCGCCCCTGCCCGAGGCCCCACCCCTCGAGCTGTCACTCCAGCCGCCATCAGGCCCCGCCCCCAAGCTGTCACTCCAGCTGCCACCAGGCCCCGCCCCCGAGCTGTCACTCCAGCCGCACGGAGGCCCCGCCCCGCGAGCTGTCACTCCAGCCGCCCGAGGCCCCGCCCCCCGAGCTGTCATTCCAGCCGCCCCGAGGCCCCGCCCAGCGAGCTGTCACTCCAGCCGCCCCGAGGCCCCGCCCCCCGAGCTGTCACTCCAGCCGCCCCGAAGCCCCGCCCCTCGAACTGTCACTCCAGCCGCCCCGAGGCGCCGCCCCGAGGCCCCGCCCCGCGAGCTGTCACTCCAGCCGCCCCGAGGCCCCGCCCCGCGAGCTGTCACTCCAGCCGCCCCGAGGCCCCGCCCCCCCGAGCTGTCACTCCAGCCGCCCCGAGGCCCCGCCCCCGAGCTGCCCCGCTCCCACGTGGCTTCGGCGCCGTTTGTGACGCAGGAACTGGGCGCCGGAAGTGTGGCGGTTTGCGGGCAGCGGAGCGATGGCGGACGATCAGAGCGGCGTCCCCGAGCGGGAGCAGAAGGTGAGGCTGAGGCCCGGCGAGAGGAATTACACAGGATATAAGGCACAGGAACAGGCCATTCGGCCTGACTAGTCAATGCCGGTGTTTATGCTCCACTCGAGCCTCCTCCCGCCTTACTTCACCCAACCTGATCAGCGTAACCCTCGATTCCCTTCTTTCTCCCTCATGTGCTTATCTAACTGCCCCTTTAATGTATCTGTACTATTCGCTTCAACCACTCCCTGTGGTAGTTCCACATTCTCACCACTCTCTGGGTAAAGAAGTTTCTTCTGAATTCCCTATTGGATTTCTTGGTGACTCTCTTATATTGATCGCCTCTAGTTTTGCTCTTCCCCACAAGTGGAACTCGCCGCTGGTGGAAGCAGAAACACTCAATGTTTTCAAGGGGAGACTGGATAAGCACTTGAGGGAAATAAAGTTGCAGGGTTACGGGGATAGAGCGGGGGAATGGGACTGACTGGATTGCTCTGCAGAGAGCCGGCACGGACTGGATGGGCTGAATGGCCTCCTGTGCCGTTATGAGACTGACTCTCTATCCACTCTATCAAAACCTTTCATAATTTTAAAGACCTCTATTAGGTCACCCCTCAGTCTGTTCATCATTTCCTGATATGTATACCCTCACATTTCTGGTATCATCCTTGTAAATCTTCTCTGCACCCTCTCCATTGCCTCTGTCTATTTTATAATAGAGAAATATAGAAGATAGGAGCAGGAGTCGGCCATTCGGCCCCTCGAGCCTGCTCCGCCATTCAATGAGATCATGGCTGATCATCCAAACTCAATACCCTGTCCCTGCCTTCTCCCCATATCCCTTGATCCCTTTAGCCTTAAGAAATATATCTAATTCCTTATTGAATATATTTAATGAATTGGCCTCAACTGCCTTCTGTGGTAGAGAATTCCACAGGCTCACCACTCTCTGGGTGAAGAAATTCCTCATCATCTCTGTCCTAAATGGCTTACCCCTTATCCTTAGACTGTGACCCCTGGTTCTGGACTCCCCCGCCATCGGGAACATCCTTCCTGCATCTAGTCTGTCTAGTCCTGTTAGAATTTTATAAGTTTCAATGAGATCCCCTTTCATTCTTCTAAACTCTAGTGAATACAGGCCTAGTCGACCCAATCTCTCCTCATATGACAGTCGCATTTATCCACATTATACGGCATCTGCCATACATCTGCCCAATCACCCAACCTGTCCAAATCATCCTGGAGTTTCTCGGCATCCTCCTCACAGCACACACGCCCACCCAGCTTTGTGTCGTCTGCAAACTTGGAGATATTACATCTAGTTCCCTCGTCTAGATCATTAATATATACTGTGAATAGCTGGGGTCCTAGCACCGATCCCTGCGGTACCCCACTAGTCACTGCCTGCCACTCGGAAAAAGACCCGTTTATTCCAACTCTTTGATTCCTGTCTGCCAGCCAGTTCTCTATCCAAGTCAGTACCTTGCCCCCAATCCCATGTGCTTTAACTTTACACGCTAATCTCTTATGCGGGATCTTATCGAAAGCCTTCTGAAAGTCCAAATACACCACATCCACTGGTTCTCCCTTATTTATTTTACCAGTTACATCCTCAAAAAATTCCAGTAGATTAGTCAAGCACGATTTACCTTTTGTAAATCCATGTTGATCCATATGGCGACCTGAACTGTACGCAATACTCCAAGTGCGGTCTAACCAAGGTTCGATACAAGTTTAGCCTAACTTCCCTACTTTTCAGTTCTATCCCTCTAGAAATAAACCCTAGTGCTTGGTTTGCTTTTTTTAATGGCCTTGCTAACCTGTGTCGCAACGTTTAGTGATTTGTGTATTTGTACTCGGAGATCCTTTTGTTCCTGTACCCCACCTAGACTCGCACCCTCCAAGTGATGTGACCTCCCTATTCTTCCTACCAAAATGTAATACCTCACATTTATCTGTGTTGAACTTCATTTACCAATGCCCATTCTGCAAGTTTATTAATATCCTCCTGTAACTTGTTGCAGTCCTCTTCAGTATTGACTATCACCCCCAATTTGGTGTCATCTGCAAATTTAGAAATTGTATTTTTGATTCCTATGTGTAAATGGTTAATGTAAATTGTGACCAGCAGTGGTCTCAGCACTGATACTTGTGGAACACCACTACCCACCTTCTGCCACTGTGAATAGCTACCTTTTACTCCTACTGTCTGCTTTCTGTCCTGAAGCGAGGGAAGGAAGGGAGAGGGAAGGAAGGGAGGGAGGGAGAGGCAGGACGGGAAGGAAGGGTGAGTGAGTGGGAGAGGAGGAGGGAAGGGAGAGGGAGGAGTGGGAGGATAAGGAGGCAGGCTGGAGGAGGGGATGGAAACGGGTAGGAGGTGACGGGACCAGGGGAAGGGGATGAGTGTGGGCAGGGTAATGGGAGGTGGAACACTGAGCCGGAGTTGGAGGAAGGTGTGGTGGGAGAATGTAGTTTGGAGCAGGCCAGGACTGGAAGAGGGGAGGATGTGAGCTGGGAGTTCTGGCTGGGGGAAGAGGCAGAGGTCGGAGTGAGGTATTTTGTAAACACGGATTTTGAAACCGGTGCACTGGAGCTCAAAGTATTGTGTGTCCACAACTTGATCCAAGTGAGCAAGTTACGGTAGTTTGCAATAGTAAATAGTTCTTGAGTAATTTGTGAATTGATTTTATAATCTCTCACACTTTCTGTCCTTCAGTTCAAAGCAGCTGGTGCCTTTTACAGAACATCCAACTTTCTCACCTGATGTCCACATTTTAAAATATTTGTATACTTGTATCGTTACTACGTTCACATGTTTGAATAGAACAAGTGCAGTGTCGGCTTCTGAGAGCCTAGAGCAGCCCTGAATTGCCATTCATAGGATCATAGAAATTCACGGCACAGAAGGAGACCATTCAGCCCATCGTGTCTGTGCCCGCCGAAAAAGAGCTCTCCGGCCTAATCCCACTGTCCAGCACTTGGTCCGGAGCCCTGCAGGTTACGGCACTTCAAATACGTATCCAAGTACTTTTCAAATGTGATGAGGGTTTCTGCCTCTCCCACCCTTTCAGGCAGTGAGTTCCAGACCCCCACCACCCTCTGGGTGAAAAAATGTTCTCCTCCACTCCCCTCTAATCCTTCTACCAATTACTTTCAATCTATGCCCCCTGGTTATTGACCTCTCTGCTAAAGGAAATAGGTCCTTCCTATCCACTCTATCTAGGCCCCTCATAATTTTATACACCTCAATTAACATCTCCCCTCAGGCTCCTCTGTTCCAAATAAAACAACCCCAGCCTCTCCAATCTTTCCTCATAGCTAACATTCTCTAGTCCGGGCAACATCCTGGTTTCCATTGTGCCCTTGCACTTCCTCCGTGCAATGTTTTTCTCCACTTGGACGATCTGCTGAAGACCCTCTGGTCCATCCAGCCTGCCCCACACAGTTTGCGACACCTTGTGCATCACGATAATACACTCCCATCCCAATCCGGAACGATGTGATCTCCCGGGAGAGGCGAAAAACCAGATTAAAAAAAAAAATTCCCAGGCCAATTTGGGGGAAAACAATCTGGAGAAATTCCTCTTAGGCGATCAGGACTAGTCCAGGAGATCACTCTGGCCCCGATAATGCTATGCAGTACCGCCCATAATCGGTCAATCTTTGTGAGATTAAATTTATCCGTCAATAGAAAATAAAAGACTTGCATTTATATAGCGCCTTTCACAACCTCAGGATGTCCCAAAGCGCTTTACAGCCAATGAAGTACTTTTTGAAGTTTTTTTTATGGGATGTGGGCGTTGTTGGCAATGCCAGCATTTATTGCCCGTCCCTTCTTGTCCTTGAGAAGGTGGTGGTGAGCAGCCTTCTTGAACCGCTGCAGTCCGTGTGGTGAAGGTACTCCCACAGTGCTGTTAGGGAGGGAGTTCCAGGATTTTGACCCAGTGACGATGAAGGAACGGCGATATACTTTTAAGTCAGGATGGTGTGTGACTCGGAGGGGAACTTGGAGGTGGTGGTGTTCCCATGCACCTGCTGCCCTTGTCCTTCTAGGTGGAAGAGGTCGCGGGTTTGGGAGGTGCTGCCGAAGAAGCCTTGGCGAGTTACTGCAGTGCATCTTGTAGATGGTACACACTGCAGCCACGGTGCGCCAGTGGTGGAGGGAGTGAATGTTTAAGGTGGTGGATGGGGTGTCAATCAAACAGGCTGCTTTGTCCTGGATGGTGTCGAACTTCTTGAGTCAGGGAATCCAGAACATGAGCACATTGATTCGGAATTTGCTTGAAAGTGAATTTCCCCCCAAAAAACTACTTGGGTAAAGTTGTGGGAATGTGGATTTCTTTGTTTCAACAGGACATGAATGGAGAATCAATTGAGGTGCGTGAAAGGGGGATAGTTTCTTCTTGGAAATGAAGGTATTAAGGGATGCGGAGACAGGGCAGCAAATTGACATTAAAAAGATAGACCCACCTGGATGGGCTGAGTGGATGCCTCCTGTTTATCCAAAGTACTTTTTGAAGTGTAGTCACTGTTGTAATGTAGGAAATGCGGCAGCCAATTTGTGCACAGCAACAACAGTGCCACGGGATCTTTTACGTCCGACTGACAGGGCAGACGTAACCTCGTCCAAAAGACTTTAACCTTCTTTGCTCTAAGGAGAACAATCCCAGTTTCTCCAGTCTCTCCACGTCTCTGGTACCATTCTAGTAAATCTTCTCTGCACGCTCTCCATGGTTTTGACAGCCTTCCTAAAGTCTGGTGCCCAGAATTATACACAGTACAGAACATAAGAACATAAGAAATAGGAGCAGGAGCAGGCCAATCGGCCCCTCGAGCCTGCTCCGCCATTCAATAAGATCATGGCTGATCTGATCCTAACCGCCAATCCACTATCACAGAACCATCTCCTGAATCTAACAGAATTAGACACACGAAATAGGAGCAGGGTCAGGCTACACGGCCCCTGGGCCCGCTCCGCTACCCACAGGGCCATGACCGATCTGAACCTAGACTCGTCCAAATTCCTGCCCGCTCCCCGTAACCCTTAATTCCCTTTACTTCTAGGAAACTGTCTATTTCTGTTTTAAATTTATGTAATGATGTAGCTTCTACAGCTTTTTGGGGCAGCATATTCCATGGACCTACTACCCTCTAGTGAAGTAGTTCCTCCTCATCTCAGTTTTGAAAGAGCAGCCCCTTATTCTAAGACTATGCCCCCTAGTTCTAGTTTCACCCATCATCGGGAGCATCCTCCCCGCATCCACCCGATCCAACCCCTTCACAATCTTATATGTTTCAATAAGATCGCCTCTCATTCTTCTGAACGCCAATGAGTAGAGTCCCAATCTACTCAACCTCTCCTCATATGTCCATCACCTCATCCCCGGGATTAACCGAGTGAACCTTCTTTGTACTGACTCGAGAGCAAGTATGTCTTTTCTTAAGTATGGACACCAAAACTGTACGCAGTATTCCAGGTGCGGTCTCACCAATACCTTGTACAACTGAAGCAATACCTCCCTATTTTTATATTCTATCCCCCGAGCAATGAAAGCCAACATTCCATTGGCCTTCTTAATCACTTGCTGCACCTGCATACTAACCTTTTGAGTTTCGTGCACCAGGACCCCCAGACCCCTTTTAATTAAGGCGTGTAAAACCCCAGCCGCTTATTTGCGTGGGATTTATTTTCAGCAGTGTAGTGTTTTGGGGCCTGGGTGTGAATATTTGCTGACTGCTAATTTTAACATGGTTTTGGTTTCATTTTCTTTGCGTTCCTGCCTTGGGTGTGTCTTGAGCTGAAGCGCAACTTGTGCTAAAATATGCACTCATTTTAACCCATTCCTTGCAGATTGCGCCTTCAAACGCGAGCCCATGTCATTGAGTCCCGGCCTTGGGCCCAGCCTGGGCCAGTCCTCTTGTGTACCAGTAATATTGCAGGCTCAGGTTTTGATTCCTGAGCTGAACAGACCCGGCTTTAATCCCTGGTTAAACCGAGGCCCCGTCTGCTCTCAGGTGGATGTAAAAGATGCGATGGCACTATTTGAAGAAGAGCAGGGGGGAGTTCTCCCCGGCGTCCTGGGCTGATATTTATCCCTCAATCAACATCACTTAAAAAAACCAGATTACCTGGTCATTATCACATTGCTGTTTGCGGGAGCTTGCTGTGCGCAAATTGGCTGCCACGTTTCCTACATTACAACAGTGACTGCAGTTTGGAGCATCGTGGGGTTGTGAAAGGCGCTATATAAATGCAAGTCTTTCTTTTCTCCAATCTAAACGTCTGTGAAGCTCTCCTCGCTGACCTCCACTGACCTCCACAAACTCCAGCTCCAGAACTCTGCTGCCTGGGGCCTCGTCCCTGCCTCGTTCTGATTAGCTATTGCCCCCGATCATCTTTGGTGCACTGTCCCCAACACCCCGATATCAAAATCTGCAGCTGAACGCTGCCCCCACTCCCCCTTTCTGCAACCTCCAAAGTCCCAGCTTAGCACCCTCTTAACTTTGGTTCGTGGTCTACTGTGCATCTCTCCTGGCTCCGCCATCAGTGACTGATGCACCCCCTGAACTTCTCTTCCTAACCCCCTCGTCAAGTCTCTTGTGTCAGCCGTGGCTCAGTGGGCAGCACCCTCGCCTCTGAGTCAGAAGGTTGTGGGTTCAAGTCCCACTCCAGAGACTTGAGAAACAAAAATCCAGGCTGACACTCCCAGTGCAGTGCTGAGGGAGCGCTGCACTGTCGGAGGTGCTGTCTTTCGGATGAGACGTTAAACCGAGGCCTCGTCTGCCCCCTCAGGTGGATGTAAAAGATCCCGTGGCCACTATTTCGAAGAAGAGCAGGGGAGTTCTCCCCGGTGTCCTGGGGCCAATATTTATCCCTCAATCAACATCACTAAAACAGATTACCTGGTCATTATCACATTGCTGTCTGTGGGAGCTTGCTGTGTGCAAATTGGCTGTCGTATTTCCCACATTACAACAGTGACTACACTTCAAAAGTACTTCATTGGCTGTAAAGCACTTTGGGGCGTCCTGAGGTTGTGAAAGGTGCTTTTGAAATGCAGGTCTTTTTTTTTTTTTCTTTCCAATTCCCTCTCAAAGTCTTTGACCATTGTCGTTCATGATCTCCCTGAATCTTCTTCCAGATCGAGATCGGTGTCCGTTTTATCCTTTTCCGCTTTATAACGATGTTTCAGTAAAGGTTCTGGGAAGTGCAAGCTCTACCGCAGGTCCGTTATTGTACAGAGAGCCTAGAATCGTACAGCACAGGAGAAGGCCATTCGGCCCATCGTGCCTGTGCCGGCTCTTTGAAAGCGCTCTCCAATCAGTGCACGCTCTTTCCCCACAGCCCTGCAAATTTTCTCCCCTTCAAGCATTTATCCAATTTCTTTCTTGCGTGGATTGTTTTGTTGTATTGACGACACCGTTCAGTGTTGATGGTTTCCTGTGGCTTTATTCCAGAACTGCAGTTTAATAATCGTTGCCGTCCCTAACTTTTTGAAACCTGCTCTGTGTAACTTCCCTCTGCAGAATTTCCAGTTCCGACAGATGAAGAAGATCCGTATCTTCGACTCCCCGGATGAGTTGCCGAAGGATAGGGTCAATCTCCTGGCTGTGTCCAATATTTACGGACTGACCTTTATGGGAGGCAAGACTGGCCTGAAGATTCTTAATACTAAGTACATCATCATGGCTGACAACGAAGAGGGGAGTATAAATAAAATCAGTGAGTATACTTAGCGTGCCGTGTAGGGATTAAGATGCTAACATAAAGAGCTTCTCAGAATCACAGAAACCCCACAGTGCAGATAGAGGCCATTTCGGCCCATCGAGCCTGCACCGACACATATCCCACCCGATCCCCGTAACCCCTACACCAACACATATCCCACCCTATCCCCGTAACCCCACGTATTTAATCCCCCTAACACTAAGGGTCAATTTTATCATAGCCAATCAACCTAACCCGCACATCTTTGGACTGTGGGAGGAAACCGGAGCACCCGGAGGAAACCCACGCAAACACGGGGAGAATGTGCAAACTCCACACACAGTCGCCCGAGGCCGGATTCGAACCCGGGTCCCTGGCGCTGTGAGGCAACAGTGCTAACCACTATGCCACCGTGCAGCTTGACTTCTTCCTTTTGGCCAAGGCCAGCGCGCGTTCCTTCAAGCACTCTTCTCTCTGAGCTGGGCACCGCACCTTCGAAAGGACATTTTGGCCTTGGAAGGAGTGCAGCACAGACTCACCAGAATGTTACCAGGACTCCAAGTGTTAGATTGAGGAGAGATTACATAAAGTAGGCTTGTATTCCTCATATATGGTTAAGGGGTGATTTGATTGATTTTTGGATTTTGAAAGGCATTAAGAACATAAGAAATAGGAGCAGGAATAGACCACTGGGCCCCTCGAGCCTGCTCCGCCATTCAATATGATCATGGCTGATCTTGGGCTCAAAGCCACTTCCCAGCCCGCTCCCCATAACCCTTCACTCCCTTATCTTGCAAAAATCTGTCTATCTCCACCTTAAATGTATTTAATGACCCAGCCTCCACGGCTCTCTGGGGCAGAGAATTCCACAGCTTTACGACCCTCTGAGAAGAAATTCCTCCTCATCTCAGTTCTAAAAGGGCGACCCTTTATTCTGAAACTATGCTCCTGAGTTCTAGATTTCCCCATGAGGGGAAACATCCTCTCTGCATCTACCTTGTCGAGCCCCCTCAGTATCTTATATGTTTCAATAAGATCACATTTCATTCTTCTAAATTCCAATGAGTATAGGCCCAGCCTGCTCAACCTTCATAAGTCAACCCCCTCATCTCAGGAATCAACCGAGTGAATTGTCTCAACTGCCTCCAATGCAAGTATACCCTTTCTTAAATAAGGAGACCAAAACTGTACGCAGTACTCAAGATGTGGTCTCACCAACACCCTGTACAGTTGTAGCAGGACTTCCCTGCTTTTATACTCCAACCCCCTTGCAATAAAGGCCAACATTCCATTTGCCTTTTTGATTACTTGCATGCTAACTTTTTGTGTTTATGCACAAGGACCCCCCAGGTCCCTCTGAACTGTTGTATTTTGTAATCTTTCTCCATTTAAATAATAATTTGCTTTTTTATTTTTCTGCCAAAGTGGATAACCTCGCACTTTCCCACATTATACTCCATCTGCCAAATGTTTGCCCACTCACTTAGCCTGTCTATATCCCTTTGCAGATTCTTTGAGTCCTCTGCACAACTTGCTTTCCCCCCACCTTTGCATCATCCACAAACTTGGCTACATTACACTCGGTCCCTTCATCCAAGTCATTAATGTAGATTGTAAATAGTTGAGGCCCCAGCACCGATCCCTGTGGCACCACACTAGTTACTGTTTGCCAACCGGAAAATGACCCATTTATCCCGACTCTCTGCTTTCTGTTAGTTAGCCAATCCTCTATCCATGCTAATATATTACCCCCAACCCCGTGAGCTCTTATCTTATTCAGTAACCTTTTATGTGGCACCTTATCGAATGCCTTCTGGAAATCCAAATACACCACATCCACTGGTTCCCCTTTATCCACCCTGCTCGTTCCATCCTCCAGTAAATTTGCTAAACATGATTTCCCTTTCATAAAACCATGCTGACTCTGCCTGACTGCATTATGATTTTCCAAATGCCCTGCTACTGCTTCCTTAATGAAGGACTCCAGCATTTTCCCAATGACAGATGTTAGGCCAGCTGGTCTATAGTTTCCTGCTTTCTGTCTCCCTCCTTTCTTAAATAGGGATGTTACATCTGCGGTTTTCCTATCCGCTGGGACCTCTCCAGAGTCCAGGGAATTTTGGTAGATTACAGCCAATGCATCCACTATCTCTGCAGCCACTTCTTTTAAGACCCTGGGATGCAGACCATCGGGTCCAGGGGACTTGTTGTCTTTTAGTCCCATTATTTTACCAAGTACTTTTTCCTTAGTGATCGTGATTGTCTTTAGATCCCCCCTCCCTGTGGCCCCTTAATTATCCATTATTGGGATGTTGTTAGTGTCTTCTACCGTGAAGACAGATACAAAATATTTGTTCAGAGTCTCTGCCATTTCCCCGTTCCCCATTATTAATTCCCCAGTCTCATCCTCTAAGGGACCAACGTTTACTTTAGAAACATAGGAGCAGGAGTAGGCCATTCGGCCCTTCGAGCCTGCTCCGCCATTCAATGAGATCATGGCTGATCATCCAAATTCAGTACCCTGTCCCTGCTTTCTCCCCATATCCCTTTAGCCTTAAGAAATATATCCAACTCTTTCTTGAATATATTTAATGAATTGGCCTCTACTGCCTTCTGTGGTAGAGAATTCCACAGGTTCACCACTCTCTGGGTGAAGAAATTCCTCCTCATCTCTGTCCTAAATGGCTTACCCCTTATCCTTAGACTGTGACCCCTGGTTCTGGACTCCCCGACCATCAGGAACATCCTTCCTGCATCTAGTCTGTCCAGTTCTGTCAGAATTTTATAAGTTTCAATGAGATCACCTCTCATTCTTCTAAACTCCAGCGAGTATAAGCCCAATCGACCCAATCTCTCCTCATACGTCATTCCTGCCATCCCAGGTATCAGCCTGGTGAATCTTCGCTGCACTCCCTCCATGGCAAGAACATCCTTCCTCAGATAAGGCGACCAAAACTGCACACAATACTCAAGATGTGGTCTCACCAAGGCACTGTACAACTGCAGCAAGACATCCTTGTTCCTGTACTCAAACCCTCTCGCTACGAAGGCCAACATACCATTTGCCGCCTTAACCGTCTGCTGCACCTGCATGCTTACCTTCAGCGACTGGTGCACAAGGACACCCAGGTCTCATTGCACTTCCCCTTTTCCCAATCTATTGCCATTCAGATAATAATCTGCCTTCCTGTTTTTGACACCAAAGTGGATAACCTCGCATTTATCCACGTTATATTGCATCAGCAATGCTTCTGCCCAATCACCCAACCTGTCCAAATCATACTGGAGTTTTTCGGCATCCTCCTCACAGCACACACGCCCACCCAGCTTTGTGTTGTCTGCAAACTTGGAGATATTACATCTAGTTCCCTCATCTAGATCATTAATATATATTGTGAATAGCTGGGGTCCAAGGACCGATCCCTGCAGTACCCCACTAGTCACTGCCTGCCACATGGAAAAAGACCCGTTTATTCCAAGTCTTTGCTTTCTGTCTGCCAACCAGTTCTCTATCCAAGTCAATACCTTGCCCCTAATCCCATGTGCCTTAACTTTAGACGCTAATCTCTTATGCGGGACCTTATCGAAAGCCTTTTGAAAGTCCAAATACACCACATCCACTGGCTCTCCCTTATCTATTCTACCAGTAACATCCTCAAAAAATCCCAGTAGATTAGTCAAGCACGATTTACCTTTTGTGAATCCATGTTGACTTTGTCCGATCCTGTCACTGTTTTCCAAGTGCTCTGCTATTACATCTTTTATAATGGACTCTAGCATTTTCCCCACTACCGATGTCAGGCTTACCGGTCTATAATTCCCCGTTTTCTCTCTACCACCTTTTTTTGAATAGTGGGGTAACATTAGCTACCCTCCAATCCATGGGTACTGTTCCAGATTCCATCGAATGTTGGAAGATAATCAGCAATGCATCTACTATTTCTAGGGCCACTTCCTTAAGTACCCTAGGATGCAGATTATCAGGCCCTGGGGATTTATCGGCCTTCAATCCCATCAATTTCCCTAACACCATTTCCCTACAAATACTAGCTACTCTCTTCCTTTTTATATTCTTGTAGAAGCTCTTACATCTGTTTTAATATTTCTTGCCAGTTTACTCTCTCAATTCATCTTTCTCTTTATTATTTTTTTAGTCATCCTTTGCTGGTTTTTAAAAATTTCCCAATCCTCTGGCCTCCCACCAATCTTGGCAACATTGTATGCCTTCGTTTTCAATTTGATACCATCCTTTACTTCCTTAGTTAGCCATGGATGGTGCTCCCTTCTCTTAAAATCTTTCTTTCTCACTGGAATATAGTTTTGTTGAGAGTTATGGAATATCTCCTTAAATGTCCGCCACTGCATTTCAACTGTCTTACCCTTTAATTTATTTTTCCAGTCCACTTTAGCCAGTTCTGCCCTCATGCCATTGTAATTGCCTTTGTTTAAGATCAGGACACTGGTTTGAGATACAACTTTCTCACCCTCCAACTGAATTTGAAATTCAACCATGCTATGATCACTCTTTCCTAAAGGATCCTTTACTATGAGATCATTTATTAATTCTGTCTCATTGCACAGTACCAGATCCAAGATAGCCTGCTCCCTGGTTGGTTCCATTACATACTGTTCTAGGAAACCATCCCGGATACACTCTGAACTCCTCTTCAAGGCTACCATGGCCAATTTGATTTGTCCAATCAATATGGAGATTAAAATCACCCATGATTATTACCGTACCTTTTTTACAGGCCTCCATTATTTGTTGATTTATACTCTGTCCAACAGCATTGCTACTGTTCGGGGGCCTGTAGACTACGCCCACCAGAGACTTTTTCCCCTTATTTTTTATCTCCACCCAAACGGATTCTACATCTTGATCTTCTGAACCAATATCACTTCTCACCACTGCACTGATCCCATCCTTTACCAACAAAGCCACCCCACCTCCCTTTCCTTTCTGTCTATCCTTCCGAATTGTCAAATACCCTGGAATATTCAGTTCCCAGCCCTGGTCACCTTGCAACCACGTCTCTGTAATGACGATCAGATCATACCCATTTGTATCTATTTGTGCCATCAACTCATCTATCTTGTTACGAATGCTGTGTGCATTCAGATATAGAGCTTTTAACTTTGACTTTTTACCATTTCTCCTTGTTTTGGCCCCATTTAATGTTGGACTCTTATTTTTAAACATTCTGTCTCGTCCTGTCACACACTGGTTATTATTTCCCCCAGCTCTACCCTGCTTTATTGGTTTCTCATTTCTCATTGACATTTTAAATTCCTGCTCACCTGGATCCCCCCCCCCCCCCCACCCCCCACCACTATTTAGTTTAAAGCCCTCGCTACAGCCCTAGTTATTCGATTCGCCAGGCCTCTAGCCCCAGCATGGTTCAAATGGAACAGCTCCCTCTTATCCCAGTACTGGTGCCAGTGCCCCACCAATCCAAAGTGATAGGGTCGATGGAGAGGAACTTTTTCTGCTGGTGGGGGGAGTCTAGGACAAGGGGGCGTCACCTTAAAATCCGAGTCAGGCCATTCAGTTCGGAAACACTTCTTTACGCAAAGGATGGTGGAAGTGCGGAAGTTGCCCACAAAAATCAGTAGATGCTGGGGCTCAGTTAATCATTTAAAATCTGAGCGATAGATTTTTGCTAGACAAGGATATGGAGCCAAGGCGGATGGACGGAGTTAAGATGTAGATTGGCCAGATGTAGGCTCGAGGGGCTGAATGGCCTCCTCCTGTTCCTATGTTCTCTCAGATCTGCCTGTGCCAATGTCCTTGGACAGTACAGAGGAGTGGCATTTAGTCTTGGGGCTGAAAGTGGTGGAGCATAAACAGTCCACAATGGCTTATTCTCATCAGTGTGTATTGTTAAGTGCCAAAAGCTTCAGCTGATTAAGACGCTGAGCCATACAGACCAGAATAGTCTTGAGATTGATCCCTGCTTTGTGTCGAGTTGGCCCTGGTGCCTTGGGTTTTGGCGGCGTGTAGCCCGCCAGGGCTCCTCTCTCCAATCGCTGTCCAGTAACTCCTGCTGGACGTGAGTGGATGTCATCGACAAGGCTGGGCCCGCATATGATGCCCCATACAGTCAAATAGCCTGGTAACTCACCTTGTCCAGACTCGCGCATGAAGAATGGTCACTTTGATGAGATACGAGTACGTTCCCAGGAGCTATCGTACCCTGTAGATTTTCAAACTGGGATCTTTGAGGGGGGGGGGGGGGGGGGGCTGCTCCTGACGTCATCCAGTTTCTGTTTTTTTTTGTTGCTGAAAACTAATAATAAAAACCTGTTTCCCTTTGGGTAGCTGACTTGACTTTCAGAAGTCAGGAGCAGGAATCTCCCCCGGGTGTGTGTCAGTATTTTCAGGCGGTCTCCCGCACAGGAAAGGTTGAGAACCAATGTTCCCTGCCCCACACCGCGGCGGCAAGGATTGCCTTCTGGAATGAGGGAGAGGGAGAAAAATCATTTGGGGGTGGGGGCGGGGGAGAAAGAGAGAGCCCATTCCCTGTGCGGACTCGCACCTAAAGAATGTCTCCAAGGAATGGCTGTCAGCTGTTTTCAGGAGAGTGGTGGATGGAGCAAATCTTGGGCGAGGGATGGGACAAGTGGTGGTCCCCAGGGATCTGTGCTGGGGCCTCAGCTTTGCACCACGTATCTATCAATGACTTGGATGAAGGGATAGAGAGTTGTGTATCCAAGTTTGTGGATGATGCTAAGTTAAGAAACACAGTAAGTTGTGTAGGTCGGGGGCAGGAAGTTACAAAGGGATCTAGACAGACTGAGTGAAACTGTGGCAGGTGGAGTTCAATGTGGAGAAGTGTGAGGTTCTTTGGATCTGAGAAAGATAAATGGGAATATTTTCTTCATGGTGAGAGACGACTTCTTAGGCAGTCCCTCGGAACCGAGGGTGACTTACTCGGAGCTGTGGAGGAGCAAAGGGATTTAGGTGGCCACGTACACAACTCACTAAAATCCAGTGTGCAGGCACAAAACGTAATCAACAAAGCCTAATGGAACGTTGGCCTTTATCTCAAGGGTTGGAATACAAAGGGGCGGAAGGGCTGCTTCAGTTGTACCGAGCCTGGGTCAGACCCCTTCTGGAGTAACTGGGCTCAGTTCCGGGCCCCGCACCTCGGGGAGGATATGTTGGCCTTGGGAGGGAGTGCAGCGCAGATTCACCAGAATGATAGCGGGGTTTAGCGGGCTCGCGTGGAGCATAAACACCAGCCTGGACCTGTTGGGCCGAATGGCCTGTTTCTGTGCTGAAACTGCTTTGTAATTATGAGGACAGGTTGCATAAACGTGACTTGTATTCCCTGGAGTTTAGGAGATTGAGGGGTGACCTAATCGGGGTGTTTAAAATGATAAAACGATTCATTAGGGTTGAGACAGAACAAGGGGTATAATCTTAAAATTAGAGCTAAACCATTTAGGAAGGAAATACTGGGTCAATTGAAATGTTTCAAGACTGAGACCGATGGATTTTTGTTGGGTCAGGGTAACGAGGGATATGGAACCAAGGCGGGTCGATGGCGTTGAGGTGCAGATCATCCATGATCCAATTGAATGGCGGAACCGGCTCGAGGGGCTGAATGGCCTCCTCCTGTTCCTCTGTCGAATGGCCTGTAGTAGGTGCACAATTGTAAGGTGGGGGGTGGGGGGCGGCGCATTGATGTGAATCATAGATTCAGAAATTTACGGCGCAGAAGGAGGTCATTCAGCCCATCGTGTCTGTGCCAGCCTAATCCCACTTTCCAGCTCTTGGTCCGTGGCCTTTTAGGTTACAGCACTTGGGATTGTGCTCTGAATAAATCATCCAGGGCTGTAACTTGAGCTTCGGACTGATTCGTATTCTCGTCTCCTCTCTCTCAATTTACCCATTCCTTTAAAGGGGTTGAGCTGGCCGAATGTCCTTTTCCTCTGAGGCTGCGAGTTATACCGACAGATGGTGGCCTTGCGGCCGCCTGTCTCCTGTATCTCCAGTGGGTAACTGGTCCATCTCTGGACCCAGTTGGAGGAACGCTGCACCCCAGTCGGTGAGTGTCTCTCTCTAAACCTGGGCCCTGTTCTCTTGTTCCAGTTGAAGATGCGCCCATCATGTCGGTTTATATGAAGCTGCCCGTGCACCACATTAGTCTCAGCTGTGAGGAGTTCACCCTGTCTGTCGCCATGGCGTCGGAGGAGTACGGGCTGGTCATTGCCTTTTTTGACGTGCGGACATTTCTAAACAAGGTGAGTGCTGATTTCCTCTGCATGCAGCATAGCTTCGCCGCTGTTAACGCGCGCGGTGCTTTAAATGCGCTCTGTAAGCGGAGTCCACCTCGGAACCTGCATTTACATAACCACCAGGCTCCCGTACGCAGGGCTGTGTTCACTGGTCTAGTAATACCACAGAATCATACAGCGCAGGAGGAGACCATTCGGCCCATCGTACCTCTGCCGGCTCTTTGAAAGAACTATCCAATTTGTTCCACTCCCCCTGCTCTTTCCCCATAAATCCTGCACATAGCCCAAGGCTTCGGATTAAAAGGAGATAATCCAGGGAACGTGAGTTCAAATCTCACCAGAATTCAGTTTTATAAAAACTCGCCCCCTCCCTGTCTCTGTAACCGCCTCCAGCCCGGCAACCCTCCCAAGACATCTGCGCTTCCCCAATTCTGGCTTCTTGCTCATCCCTGATTTTCATCGCTCACCATTGGCGGCCGTGCCTTCAGCTCCCAAGGCCCTAAGCTCTGGAATTCCCTCCCTCAATCTCTCCGCCTCTCTCCTCCTTTTAAGACACTCGTTAAAACCCGACCTGTTCGCCCGAGCTTCGGGTCACCAGTCCTCGTATCTCCTTGTGCGGCTCGGTGTCGCGTTTTGTCTGATTTGCGCTTCCTGTGACGCGCCCAGGGAATGTTTTTAGCACAAGTGACGGGCGCCGTATCAATGCAAGTTCTTGTCGTTGCAGGAGAAACAGCAGAAGCGACCGTTTGCCTATTACAAGCCGGAAACGAAGTGCACGGTGTTGGATTTAAAATGGAATCCCACGGTGCCCTCCATCCTGGCCGTCTGCCAGTCCGACGGGAGCTTGACCATCTTGGAGGTTACGGACATCATTAAGGCGCACGCCTGCCTTCCGAACACAGCTGGCATCACTTCCTGTAGGTATCGCTCCTCTTGCGTGTGGACCCCCCCCTTTACACTCACTACACGCCCTGCTGGGACTTGTACGCCGCGCCTCACGCCAGTAGTGCTACCCGCAGGGTGCCCGATGCTGTTGTGTTCTGCAGAGTTAAGCGCTGAGCTATCGTGCCGTTCAGTGTTCCCCGTGAGCGGCGCTTTCCTCTGCGCGGCCTGTTTCTTTCAATGCGCGGTCCCTTTAAATTTCGATTTGCAGTGTGAAAGTTTGTGAGCGGCCTGCGCGGGACCTTGCAGATGACTGCACGGCCGTGCATGCGTGCAGCTTAAAGGGAACATTGCTGTGCACTGCTTCACGAGGCCCACTTCCAGTTCACTGCTTGCAAATCTGCTGTAAAACTTTGGTAGTTTTGGCTGGAAAATTGATACTGATGGTCATGACCTTTGATCTTCTGAGATACATTACAATATAGTGTGTGTGTGTGTGTTTTTGGTTATTCCCCCACTCTGGCCACTATGACTAGGCTGAACAAACTGTCCTAGGAAGTGAGCAAGCAGAGTAATAGCCGCTTCGATTTCCCTTCGCCCCCCACCACCTTCCTATCTTTTCCCGGATAAAGACCTGCCTTCTGCATGGAGCTACCAAACCCGGACAACCCGTGGACATGAAGCCCTGTCCTGCCAACCCGTGGCACGGTACGTTGGAGTGGGCACCCTCCCCAGACCCCCCCCACCCCCACCCCCCCAAAAAAACCTCTTTTGGAAGTGCGCTGTTGTGAATGTGTGGCTCGGCTGGGGATGTAATCCATCGCTGGAAGTTTCACGAGTTGGTTCTCTCTCTCTGCGTCTCCTTAGTGTGCTGGAGTCCGAAGGGGAAGCAGCTGGCCGCGGGGCGACAGGACGGGACATTGGTTCAGTACTCGCCGGTAAGTTCCAGTGGGTTTTCAGCATGCTCGTGTTCAAATCCCGCCATGGCCTCGCCCCCTCCCTATCTCTGCAACCACCTCCAGCCCTACAACCCTCCAAGATCCACGTGCTCCTCCAGTTGTGGCCTCTTGAGCATCCCCCGATTTGAATCGCTCCACCATTGGTGGCCGTGTCTTCAGCTGTTTAGGCCCTAAGCTGTGGGATTCCCTCCCTCAACCTCTCCGCCGCTCCTCCTTTAAGACACTCCTTAAAAACCAACGTCATCCATCCTACTACATTATAAGAACATAAGAACATAAGAAATAGGAGCAGGAGTAGGCCAATCGGCCCCTCGAGCCTGCTCCGCCATTCAATAAGATCATGGCTGATCTGATCCTAACCGCCAATCCACTATCACAGAACCATCTCCTGAATCTAACAGAATTAGACACACGAAATAGGAGCAGGATCAGGCTACACGGGCCCGCTCCGCTACCCACAGGGCCATGACCGATCCGAACCTAGACTCATGTCCAAATTCCTGCCCGCTCCCCGTAACCCTTAATTCCCTTTACTTCTAGGAAACTGTCTATTTCTGTTTTAAATTTATGTAATGATGTAGCTTCTACGGCTTTTTGGGGCAGCATATTCCATGGACCTACCACCCCCTGAGTAAAGTAGTTCCTCCTCATCTCAGTTTTGAAAGAGCAGCCCCTTATTCTAAGACTATGCCCCCTCGTTCTAGTTTCACCCATCATCGGGAACATCCTCCCCGCATCCACCCGATCCAACCCCTTCACAATCTTATATGTTTCAATAAGATCGCCTCTCATTCTTCTGAACTCCAATGAGTAGAGTCCCAATCTACTCAACCTCTCCTCATATGTCCATCCCCTCATCCCCGGGATTAACCGAGTGAACCTTCTTTGTACTGACTCGAGAGCAAGTATGTCTTTTCTGAAGTATGGACACCAAAACTGTACGCAGTATTCCAGGTGCGGTCTCACCAATACCTTGTACAACTGAAGCAATACCTCCCTATTTTTATATTCTATCCCCCTAGCAATGAAAGTCAACATTCCATTGGCCTTCTTAATCACTTGCTGCACCTGCATACTAACCTTTTGAGTTTAGTGCACCAGGACCCCCAGATCCCTTTGTACTTCAGTACTTTCCATTTTCTTGCCATTAAGATAATAACTTGCTCTACGATTTTTCCTGCCAAAGTGCATAACCTCACACTTTCCAGTATTGTATTCCATCTGCCAAATCTCTGCCCACTTACTTAGCCTGTCTATGTCCCCTTGCAGGTTTTTTATGTCCTCCTCACTCACTACTTTCCCTCCCATCTTAGTATCATCTGCAAACTTTGATATGTTACACTCGGTCCCCTCCTCCAAATCGTTAATATAGATTGTAAAGAGTTGGGGACCCAACACTGACCCCTGTGGAACACCACTAGTTACTGATTGCCAGTCCGAGAATGAACCATTTATCCCAACTCTCTGCCTTCTGTTAGATAGCCAATCCTCTATCCATGCCAGAATATTACCCCCAATCCTGTGATTTTTTATCTTAAGCAATAATCTTTTGTGTGGCACCTTGGCAAATGCCTTTTGGAAGTCTAAATACACTACGTCCACTGGTTCCCCTTTATCCACCCTATATGTTACTTCCTCAAAGAACTCCAGCAAATTTGTCAAACATGACTTCCCCTTCATAAAACCATGCTGACTTTGTCCTATTAAATTATGATTATCCAAATGTCCTGTTACTGTCTCCTTAATAATGGACTCCAATATTTTACCTACCACAGATGTTAGGCTAACCGGTCTATAGATTCCAGCCTTCTGTCTACTGCCCTTTTTAAATAAGGGCGTTACATTAGCAGTTTTCCAGTCTGCCGGGACCTTTGCTGAGTCCAGGGAGTTTTGGAAAATTATTACCAATGCATCCACAATCCCTACCGCCACTTCCCTCAAGACCCTAGGATGTAAGCCATCAGGTCCAGGTGATTTATCCGCCTTGAGTCCCATTATTTTACCGAGTACCACTTCCTTAGTGATTTTGATCGTGTTTAGCTCCTCCCCCCCTATAGCCCCCTGTTTGTCCAGTGTTGGGATATTCTTAGTGTCTTCTACTGTAAAGACTGATACAAAATATTCATTCAGTGTTTTTGCCATCTCCATATTTCCCACCATTAATTTCCCGGTCTCATCCTCTTAAGGGACCAACATTTACTTTAGCCACCCTTTTTCTTTTTATATAACTATAAAAACTCTTACTATGTGTTTTTATATTTTTTGCTAATTTACTTTCATAATCTATCTTCCCTTTCTTAATCAATCTTTTTGCTATTTTTTGCTGTCTTTTAAAGTTTTCCCAATCCTCTATCCTTCCACTAGATTTGGCTACCTTATATGCCCTTGTTTTTAGTCGAATACTATCCTTAATTTCTTTACTTAGCCACGGATGGCTGTCTTTTCTTTTACACCCTTTTCTTCTCAGTGGAATATATTTTTTTTGGAAGTTGTAAAATAACTCCTTAAATGTACACCACTGATCATGTATCGTCTTACCCTTTAATCTATTTTCCCAATCCACTCTACTCAATTCCGCTCTCATACCTTCATAGTCTCCTTTATTCAAGCTTGGCACGCTTGTTTGAGATCCAACCTTCTCACCCTCTAATTAAATATGGAATTCAACCATGTTATGGTCACTCATTCCGAGGGGATCCTTTACTAGGACATTTTTAATTAATCCTGTCTCGTTACACAGGACCAGATCTAAGGTTGCTTGCCGCCTGGTCGGTTCAGTTACATACTGCTCAAGAAACCCATCCCTAATACACTCAATGAACTCATCCTCAAGGCAGCCCTGCCCAATTTGATTTGTCCAATTAATATGATAGTTAAAATCCCCCATAATTACAGATGCTCCCTTAATACTAAAATCCCCCATAATTATAGATGCTCCCTTAATACAAGCCTCAACTATTTCCTGATTGATACTCCGTCCAACAGAGTTGCAACTGTTCGGAGGCCTATAGACTACGCCCACTAATGTTTTTTTCCCCTTATTATTCCTTACCTCCACCCAAACTGTTTCATTATCCTGATCTTTTGACCCAATATCATTTATCTGTATTACAGTGATTCCTTCCTTTATTAACATAGCCACCCCACCTCCCCTTCCTTCCTGCCTGTCCTTCCTGATCGTTAAATAACCTGGTATGTTTAATTCCCAGGCATTGTCACCCTGCAGCCATGTTTCTGTAATGGCCACAAGATCATACCCATATGTAGTTATTTGTGCCATTAACTCGTCTATTTTGTCACGAATGCTACGTGCATTCAGATAGAGAACTTTCAAATATGTTTTGTGACACTAAGTTCCTGTTTTTGCCCTTTTTATTACTTTACCTTTTACTCCATACCTTCTGCCCCTTCCTGACACGCTCTGGTTTTTAATTTCCCCACTGCTACCTAAGTCTATGACCTTCTCTGTTGTCATTTTTATTATTTGCTCTCTAGGCTCGGTGTCAAATTTTGTTTGATAATCGCTCCTGTGCAGCGCCTTGGGACATTTTACTACATTAAAGGCGCGGTATAAATACAAGTTGTTGGGGAGCCTGAGCGCTGCAATTGAGATGGCAATGGGAATGGTCTGGATCAGCACAAGACTGGCATTTCATTTTGCGGATTTTATCACTTCAGCGGATGGCTCTGTATTTTTAGGAGTGTTCGGCCTATCGAGCCTTTCCGCCAAAAGACAAACTCAAAAAGCGCAGCTGTTTCCCCTGCCTTTTTACCCATCTCCTCGTATGGCACTCTCTGCTTTTCAACGAGAATCTCTGGCTGCCGACAGCACAGTTTGAGTGGCGCGCATCTGATTGAATGGCCTCCCCGAGGTGGAGCTTCCTGCTTCGGCCTCGCGCGCCGTCAAGCAATCGTCCGTCTGTGGTTCCCCCAGCAACGTTGCCCGTCATTTTACTTTTGCGGGGGTGCCTGGCCCCTTTAAGGGGCTGCGCAGCCCATTCACAGTTTCACGCATGCGCGAACCTTAACATTGGAAAAAGGCCGGTCCCGGGCTGCGCGAGACCAGCAGAGCGCGGCGCGGCTTAACGGGAACGCAAGTCCCAAGTGACAGACGGGCCCAAGAGCTGAACTCCGGGGATTCCGTCTTGAGAATCGAGAAGGTGTCCTCTTATCTTTGGAATTCTCTACCCCAGAGGGCTGCGGATGCTGAGTCGATGAGTGATGTAAAAAGACTACTGGGCGCTTGGTTTGAGTATAAAACAAGGCTTTAATCAACTGTTTCACAACCAGGAGATTCTAGTTACATCACTAGTTCCTGGTTACAGAAACATCCTGGGCAAGCTGGGCCCACGCCCGAGTATTTATACTCCTTGGACGGCGCCACCAGCTGGCCGCCCAGTGTTGCTTCATGAGTCATGATGAGATTCATAACATTGAGTATATTCAAGACAGAGATCGATAGATTTTTGGAATCGAGGGATATGGGGATTGGGCGGGAAAGTGGAGTTGAGGTTGAAGATCAGCCATGATCTTATTGAATGGCGGAGCAGGCTCGAGGGGCCGTATGGCGGAGCAGGCTCGAGGGGCCGAATGGCCGACTCCTGCTCCTGTTTCTTGTTTTTTCTTTTCAACTTAAAAGCACTACAAATTTTTCTCTTCCTCTAGGTACTGCAGGAAAAGAAAGTCATCCCTTGTCCCCCTTTCTACAATTCGGACAACCCAGTTAAAGGTAGGAAATATAGAATCACAGTATTGCGCACCATGTGAGCCTGTGCAGGCTCTTTGAAAGAGCTCTCCAATTAGTTCCATTCCCCTGCCCTTTCAACCATATCTCCAATTCCTTTTGAAAGTTACTATTGAATCTGCTTCCACCGCCCTTTCAGGCAGCGCATTCCAGATCACAACAACTCGCTGTGTTTTTAAAAAAAAAATTCTCCTCCTCTCCCCTCTGATTCTTTTGATAATTATGTCAATTATTAGAACTGAGATGAGGAGGAATTTCTTCTCAGAGGGTCGTACATCTGTGGAATTCTCTGCCCCAGAGAGCTGTGGAGGTTGGGTCATTAAATACATTTAAGGTGGAGATAAATGTAAAAAGTCACACAACACCAGGTTATAGTCCAACAGCTTTATTTGAAATCACAAGCTTTCGGAGCGCTGCTCCTTCTTCAGGTGAAGTGGAGAAATGCATAAAGACACAGCTTATATAGTCAGAGACTGATCAAAACCTTCGATCCAGACCTTCAAAGCATCCTACATCCACGTACTCCCCGCGTGGGAGACTTCTACTGCCTCCCAAAGATACACAAAGCCAACACACCTGGACGTCCTATCGCATCAGGCAACGGAACCCTGTGTGAGAACCTCTCTGGATATGTCGAGGGCATCCTGAAACCCATCGTACAGGGAACCCCCAGCTTCTGTCGCGACACTACAGACTTCTTACAGAAGCTCAGCACCCACGGACCAGTTGAACCAGGAACACTCCTCGCCACGATGGACGTCTCGGCACTCTACACCAGTATCCCCCACGATGACGGCATCGCTGCGACAGTCTCAGTACTCAACACCAACAACAGCCAATCTCCAGACGCCATCCTACAACTCATCCGCTTCATCCTTGACCACAATGTCTTCACCTTCGACAACCAGTTCTTTACCCAAACACACGGAACAGCCATGGGGACCAAATTCGCACCCCAATACGCAAACATCTTCATGCACAAGTTCGAGCAAGACTTCTTCGCTGCACAGGATCTCCAACCAACGCTATACACCAGATACATCGACGACATTTTCTTCCTATGGACCCACGGCGAAGAATCACTGAAAAGACTACACGATAACATCAACAAGTTCCATCCCACCATCAAACTCACCATGGACTACTCCTCAGAATCAGTCTCATTCCTGGACACACGAATCTCCATCAAAGACGGACACCTCAGCACTTCACTCTACCGCAAGCCCACGGACAACCTCACGATGCTTCACTTCTCCAGCTTCCACCCTAACCACGTTAAAGAAGCCATCCCCTATGGACAAGCCCTGCGAATACACAGGATCTGCTCAGACGAGGAGGAACGCAATGGACACCTACAGACACTGAAAGACGCCCTTGTAAGAACGGGATATGACGCTCGACTCGTCGATCGACAGTTCCAACGGGCCACAGCGAAAAATCGCATAGACCTCCTCAGAAGACAAACACGGGACACAACCAACAGAGTACCCTTCGTCGTCCAGTACTTCCCCGGAGCGGAGAAACTACGCCATGTTCTTCGCAGCCTTCAACATGTCATCGATGACGACGAACACCTCGCTAAGGCCATCCCCACGCCTCCACTACTCGCTTTCAAACAGCCGCCTAACCTCAAACAGACCATCGTTCGCAGCAAATTACCCAGCTTTCAGGAGAACAGCGACCACGACACCACACAACCCTGCCACAGCAACCTCTGCAAGACATGCCAGATCATCAACACAGATACCATCATCACACGTGAGGACACCACCCACCAGGTACATGGTACATACTCATGTGACTCGGCCAACGTTGTCTACCTCATACGTTGCAGGAAAGGATGCCCCGGAGCATGGTACATCGGTGAGACCATGCAGGCACTGCGACAACGGATGAACGGACACCGCGCAACAATCACCAGGCAGGAGTGTTCCCTCCCAGTCGGGGAACACTTCAGCAGTCAAGGACATTCAGCCTCCGATCTTCGGGTAAGCATTCTCCAAGGTGGCCTTCGAGACACACGACAACGCAAAATCGTCGAGCAGAAACTGATAGCCAAGTTCCGCACCCATGAGGACGGCCTCAACCGAGATCTTGGGTTCATGTCACGCTACATGTAACCCCACCTGATGCAGGGTCATCCAGACTCGAGTCGACATTGGCTTGTTCTCTCTACACAGATGCGGCCGGACCTGCTGTGATTTCCAGCCAAAAAAAATGTTTTTTGTCTTTTTTTGTTTTTCATACAGACCCCAGCATCTGCAATTTGTGACCCCACCTCATTGTTCTTTGATGTAATGTTTCCCTGACTGACCTGTTTGGACACCATTCACACCTTTGACTGCTGTGATTATCTCTCTGCCGAGGTGTGATAAATGGCAATTGGAAAGGTTACCTGTAAACATCTGACATGATTCTCTGACTATATAAGCTGTGTCTTTATGCATTTCTCCACTTCACCTGAAGAAGGAGCAGCACTCCGAAAGCTTGTGATTTCAAATAAAGCTGTTGGACTATAACCTGGTGTTGTGTGACTTCTTACATTTGTCCACCCCAGTCCAACTCCGGCATCTCCACACCAAGGTGGAGATAGACAGATTTTTACAAGATGAGGGAGTGAAGGGTTATGGGGAGCGGGCGGGGAAGTGGCTTTGAGCCCAAGATCAGCCATGATCTTATTGAATGGCGGAGCAGGCTCGAGGGGCCGAGTGGCCTATTCCTGCTCCTGTTTCTTAAGTTCTTATGTTGTTAATTCTGTGTCCTCTGTTTACCAATCCTCCTGCCAGTGGAAACAGTTTCTCCTTATCAAAACCCCTCATTATTTTGAACGCTTCTATTAAGTCTCCCATTATAACCACCTCTGCTCCAAGGAGAACAACCCCAGCTTCTCCAGTCTCTCTACGGAACTGAAGTCCCTCATCCCTGGAACCATTCTGGTAAATCTCCCCTGCACCCTCTCCAAGGCCGTGACATCCTTCCTAAAGTGCGGTGCCCAGAATTGGACACAGTACTCCAGCTGAGGACGAACCACTGATTTACAACGGTTTAGCATAACTTTTGTATTCTGGCTCTTTTTAAAAAGCCCAGGATCCCGTATGCTTTTTTAACCGCCTGATCAACTTGTCCTTCCGCCGTTAAAAAATTGTGCCTGTGAAGCCCCAGGGGTCTTTGTTCCTGCACCCCTTCAAAATTGTACCATTTAGTTTATATTGCCTCTCCTCATTCTTCCTTACTAAATGAATCACTGTTCATGGCTTTAATGCACAAGAGTTAAACCATTTGTGACAGAGAATCAAGAATGTACAGACTCTGAGGACCTCTGGTGGCAGAAAGGAGTTGTACAACACTGCTGATTCTTAACTTTTTTTTTTAAGTCTCTCGAGCATCTCGGTTTTGGCGCCAGTGACTTGATTCAATGAGTTGAAGGAATGGCCCAAAGTAGTGATTTTAGTAACCGGAGGAGGCCATTCAGACACTCGAGCCTGCTTCCGCTATTCAGTTAGATCATGGCTGATCGGTACCTCGACTACATTTACCCACTGTTGCTCCAAATCCCTTGGTGCACCTTGCTCAGCAAAAATCTATTGCTCTCAGTCTCAAAAGCTCCAATTGACCCCCAGCACCCACAGACTTTATGGGGGAGAGAGTTCCAGATTTCCACTGCCCTTCGTGTGAAAATATGTTTCCCATTTTCACTCCCGCATCGCCTAGCACTAATTTTAAGATTATGCCCCCTCGTTCTTCATTCTCCCCATCAGAGAAAGTAGTTTATCCGCACCTACCCTGTCGAATCCTTTTAACATTTTAAGCACCTCGATCAGATCACCCCTCAATCTTCTGAACTCAAGGGAGTACAAGCCCAGCTTCTGCAACCTCCGACAGTGCAGCACTCCCTCAGTACTGTACTGGAGTGTCAGCCGGGGCTCAGTGGGCAGCACTCTCGCCTCTGAGTCAGAAGGTTGTGGGTTCAAGTCCCACTCCAGAGACTTGCACACAAAAATCTAGGATGACCCTCCCAGTGCAGTACTGAGGGAGTGCCGTACTGTCGGAGGGGCAGTACTGAGGGAGTGCCGTACTGTCGGAGGGGCAGTACTGAGGGAGTGCCGTACTGTCGGAGGGGCAGTACTGAGGGAGTGCCGTACTGTCGGAGGGGCAGTACTGAGGGAGCGCCGTACTGTCGGAGGGGCAGTACTGAGGGAGTGCCGTACTGTCGGAGGGGCAGTACTGAGGGAGCGCCGTACTGTCGGAGGGGCAGTACTGAGGGAGTGCCGTACTGTCGGAGGGGCAGTACTGAGGGAGCGCCGTACTGTCGGAGGGGCAGTACTGAGGGAGCGCCGCACTGTCGGAGGGGCGGTACTGAGGGAGTGCCGTACTGTCGGAGGGGCAGTACTGAGGGAGCGCCGTACTGTCGGAGGGGCAGTACTGAGGGAGCGCCGTACTGTCGGAGGGGCAGTACTGAGGGAGCGCCGTACTGTCGGAGGGGCAGTACTGAGGGAGCGCCGTACTGTCGGAGGGGCAGTACTGAGGGAGCGCTGTACTGTCGGAGGGGCAGCACTGAGGGAGCGCCGTACTGTCGGAGGGGCAGTACTGAGGGAGCGCCGTACTGTCGGAGGGGCAGTACTGAGGGAGCGCCGTACTGTCGGAGGGGCAGTACTGAGGGAGCGCTGCACTGTCAGAGGGGCAGTACTGAGGGAGTGCTGCACTGTCGGAGGGGCAGTACTGAGGGAGCGCCGTACTGTCGGAGGGGCAGTACTGAGGGAGCGCTGTACTGTCGGAGGGGCAGTACTGAGGGAGCGCCGCACTGTCGGATGGGCAATACTGAGGGTGTGCTGCACCGTCGGAGGTGCTGTCTTTCAGATGAGACGTTAAACCGAGGCCCCGTAAAAGATCCTATGGCACTATTTTAAAGAAGAGCAGGGGAGTTCTCCCCGCTGTCCTAGCCAATGTTTATCCTTAAATCAAAATTACGAAAACATTATCACATTGCAGCTTGTGGGAGCTTGCTGTGCACAAATTGGCTGCCGCGTTTCCTACATTACAACAGTGACTCCACTTCAAAAAGTACTTCATTGGCTGTATAGCGCTTTGGGACGTCCTGTGGTCGTGAAAGGCGTTATTTTTCAATCTGTCTTCATAATTTAACCCTCTAGACTTTTATCCTTAATTCTACACTAAAGGCGCTGCTTTTAAATAAAATGGTGCGCACATTTGCCTTGGGGACGCTGAGGTGATTCCATGCGCTGGGATTTTGCCGCCAACACCCCTCTGTGTTTGCAGACGCTTGTTCCTAAACTGGTGACTTTTCCTTCGGCAGTGTTGGACATCTGCTGGATCAGCACGTACGTCTTCGCTGTGGTGTTTGCGGCAGCGGACGGAACGCTGGAGACCCCGCCCGAACTCGTGGTCATTTTCCCTACCGGTAGGCTCGCTCTCTCTC
>NC_141009.1:7472933-7550433 GCF_052327205.1 Somniosus microcephalus
ACAAGGACTTTGGTTTTTTGGGGATTTATTGTCAGGGCCCAAGTCTGGCAGTACGACTCCAGCAGGTCCAGGTTCTGCTGTAGACCCTCCTTAGTTGGTGACAGCAGAACCAGGTCGTCTGCATAGAGGAGGAATTTAACCTTGGATTCATATAGGGTGAGGCCGGGTCCCTCTCTCTCTCTCCCTCCCTCTCTCTCTCTCTCTCTCTCCCTCTCTCCCTCTCCCTCTCCCTCTCCCTCTCCCTCTCTCTCTCTCTCCCTCTCCCTCTCCCTCTCCCTCTCCCTCTGCCTCCCTCTGCCTCCCTCTCCCTCCCTCTCCCTCTCCCTCTCCCTCTCCTCCCTCTCCCTCTCCCTCCCTCTCTCTCCCTCTCTCTCCCTCTCCCTCCCTCTCCCTCCCTCTCCCTCCCTCCCTCTCCCTCCCTCTCCCTCCCTCTCCCTCCCTCTCCCTCCCTCTCCCTCCCTCCCTCTCCCTCCCTCTCCCTCCCTCTCCCTCCCTCTCCCTCCCTCTCCCTCCCTCTCCCTCCCTCCCCCTCCCTCCCTCTCCCTCCCTCTCCCTCCCTCTCCCTCTCTCTCCCTCCCCCTCCTCCCCCTCCCTCCCCCTCCCTCCCCCTCCTCCCCCTCCCCCCCCTCCCCCTCCCTCCCCCTCCCTCTCCCTCCCTCTCCCTCCCTCTCCCTCCCTCTCCCTCTCCCTCTCTCTCTCTCCCTCCCCCTCTCTCTCCCTCCCCCTCTCTCTCCCTCCCCCTCTCTCTCCCTCCCCCCTCTCTCTCCCTCCCCCTCTCTCCCTCCCCCTCTCTCCCTCTCCCTCTCTCTCCCTCTCCCTAACACACACCTCACACATGTTTTACTACGTTAAAGGCGCTGTATAAATACACGCTGCAGTGTCAGCTGTGGCTCAACAGGTAGCTCTGAGTCAGGAGGTTGTGGGTTCAAGTCCCACTCCAGAGACTTGAGCACAAAAATCTAGGCTGAAACTCCCAGTGCAGTGCTGAGGGAGTGCTGCACTGTCAGAGGTACTGTCTTTTAGATGAGACATTAACCCCTGTTTGCTCTCTCAGGTGGACGTAAAAGATCCTGTGGCACTATTTCGCAGAAGAGCAGGGAGTTCTCCCCGGTGTCCTGGCCAATATTTATCCCTCAATCAGCATCACGAAAAACAGATTATCTGCTCATTATCACATTGCTGTTTGTGGAGCTTGCTGAGCGCAAATGGGCTGTCGCATTTCCTACATTACAACAGTGACTACACTTCAAAAAATACTTCATTGGCTGTAAAGCACTTTGGGAAGTACCAAGGTTGTGAAAGGCGCTATCGAAATGCAAGTTCTTTAAAGTAGGGATTTGGAAGCGAGGTCAAGGGCCTTGGTCCTTTCCCCCAGGGGACGGTTGAGTTTAGCGAGGAACAGGAACACTAAGTGGCGGTAGACTTTCTCTTTTTAGAATTGGCCACGCGTCACCGTTGTCAGTCGTGAAAATGAATATTCGCAATATCTGGCCACGTCATGTATACAGTTTCATGTGGAAAATATTTACAAGGTCTTACCATGGGGGAACGAATTAAAATGTTTGCGTATTTTTGTTTTTTCAGAAAAAGGATGAGAAGCGAGAGGAGCAGTTCCTGAATTTCAACGACCTGTGTTTTGGAGTGTCCACAGAGAGGCAGCACCACTACTACATGCACTACTTTGAGTCCTGGTGCGTTACGAGTCCGGCTTTCATACGCTGCGTGGGCAGCCACGTTCCCTGTGAGCTGCACGGTTCCCCGCTGCGCCCAGCGACCTCGCGCAGCCAGCTTGCCGGCGTCTCAATGCGAAAAGCTGCGGTATTTGCGGCACCAAAACAAAATTACAGGGAGCGTTGGCGTCCGGTAAACGGCACAAGCGATGAGATCTGGTGCACAGGTCGCACCTTGTGGCTGGGATTCCTCGTCCCTTAACCCGGGGGTACAACTTGTGCACCAGTGTGAGGAGTGACGTAAGAAAACTACTAGGCACTTGGCCTAAGCGTTAAACAAAGCTTTAATCAACTGTTTTACAACATGGAGGTCTAGTTGTGTCCTTCACTAGTTCCTGTTAAGAATGTCCTGCGCAAGCTGGGCCCGTGCCTGAGTATTTATACTCTCCCTGGACAGCGCCACCCGCAGGCTGCTCAGTATTATTTCATTAGTCTTTCTTTCATGAATGACTGATTCATGTCAAGGAGTCTGTCACCATCAACGTAAAATACACGGGCACGTTTTTAGCGCGAGTTAGAGCAAGAGTTGAATTGTGTCATTTTAAAAATCAGTTTGGTCCTGTCCTCCCCGACCAGAGTTTCCGCTAAGGTGCGCGCAGATGGTACTAAGGGCGCTGTGTTGATCTCACCCGCGATCAAGTTGCATCCGAGTTACTGAACTGTTCTTGACAAAGTAGACAAGTTTAGCATACCTCACCCCTTGTGTGCGGGTGTGTGCCATAAATGAACTCGCTCAAAAAGAGTTCGTTAAAACGTTAGTTCATACTGAAGTATTTACACAATAGAAGACCGTTAAATCTTGAGGTTCATGTCAAGGCTCTGGGGCGGTCTGGTTTTGAGGTGCAGGCTGACTGCTGGATCCAATTCATGCTGCATTGTTTACAGGGATCTCCTCCTGGCCGCCTCGGCAGCATCCATCGAAGTCAGCATCGTTGCTCGGCAACCAGACAAGGTAATGCCACTAGTTGTTTTCAAAGGCATTTTTTTTTTAAATGGAGATAATCTGTACAGTAGCTATGGGAAGGGGCTGGAAGTGAGCACTCCTGGATTACATCACGAATATTTGATATGACTCGACACTGCTGCCGTTTGATCGAGGGGTACAGATGTACAAATCACTGAAGATAGTGGCGCAGGTCAACAAGACCATAAAACAGTATGCAAACAAAGCACTGGGGTTCTTATCGACAGGAATAGCATTGAAAGGCAGCGAAGTTATGTTAAACTTGTATGGCTAGACCACAGTTGGAGCACTGTGCACAGTTCTGGTCTCCATATTATGAAAAGGATATAGAGGTACTGGAGAAGGTGCAAAAAAAGATTTACAGGGATGATACCAGAACTGAGAGGTTCTACCCATCAGGAAAGACTGAACAGGCTGAGGCTCTTTTCTCTAGAAAAGAGAAGGCAGAGGGGTGACCTGATAGAGGTGTTTATGATTTATGAATGTGTTGGATAGGGTAGACCTAGAGAAGATGTTTCCTCTTGTGGCGGAGACCAAAACTGGGGGACATCAATATAAGATAGTCACTAAAAAATCCAATAGGGAATTCAGGAGAATCTTCTTTACCCAGAGAGTGGTGAGAATGTGGAACTCGCTACCACAGGGAGTGGCTGAGGCGACTAGCAGAGATACATTTAAGGGGAAGCTGGATAAACACACGAGGGAGAAAGGAATCGAAGGATATGCTGATAGGGTGAGATGAAGAGGGGTGGGAGGAGGCTGGTGTGGAGCACAATCACTTGCGTGGACCTGTTGGGCCGAATGGCCTGTTTCTGTGCTGGACATTCGATGCAAGTCTCTGAGTGCTCTTTACTTTCTCATCCCGTGGTCAGGTCAACTGGGAGCTGTGGGTCCTGGAGGATGCAGCTCGAGCTGAACTTCCGGTGACCGAGAACAGTGACGACACCATGCCGGTTGGGTTTTGGCGTTGACTTCACCAGTCAGTTGTCAGTCAAGATTGGTGAGTGTTTCATGCTTCATTTATCCGCACATCCATGCCATCACCAAGATTTCCACCTTGGTAACGTCGTCCGACTCCGCCTCCACCTCTGCCTCAGCTCACTGCCGCTGAAACCCTCATCCATGCCTTTGTTTCCTCGAGACTTGACGATTCCAGCGCACCCCTGGCCGCCCTCTCTCATTCTACCCTCTGTCAACTTGCCGGCATCCAAAACTCTGCTGCCGGTGTCTTAAATCGCAGCAAATCCCGTTCACCCATCGTCCCTGTGCTCGCTGACCTACATTGGCTCCCGGTCCGGCAACACTGGGGAAATTTCCCCTGCACCTCTTTGAAATAGTGGCCGTGGGATCTTTTACCTCCCAACTGAGAGGGCAGACGAGGCCTCGGTTTAATATCTCATCTGAAAGACGGCGCCTCCCAACAGTGCGGCACTCCCTCAGTACTGCACTGGGAGTGTCAGCCTAGATTTTTGTGCTCAAGTCTCTGGAGTGGGACACGAACCCACAACCTTCTGACTCGGGTGAGAGAGAGAGTGCTGCCCACTGAGCCACGGCTGACACACTTAGTGGAGGTTAGATAACAGATGAAATATTCCACACCCTAGTGGATTCCCTCAAAGTGCTGCTTGCAATGTGAGGATGCAGCACATTTTACCAGGTAATGCCCCGTGTGGTGTTCTGCTAAACTACAAGTTTGTGTTCCCTGAAAGCTGCAAGGTTGTATATTTCTCTGCCTTCCCGAAATGAACGCTGGTCAGTTACAGGTCAGGCTGGGATCCCTTCTGTCTGTGTTAACTAGTCGATTTCCCATGGCGTTGCACAGCAGGAGTTGAGCCCGACTGTAGCCTTCAGGTGAAGTGGAATTAAAGGGCAGGAGATAATTGGGCCCAGGCTTGCAGACCTAATTCAGTCCCCCATTTTAAAGTCATTCGTTCTTCCTTGTGTTTATATTTTTCCAGTTCCTCTGTCCACATTTCTAATGGGAATGCCTGTGTAAACTTGTGACGCTGTAATTGCACCGCCCTGTCAGTGGTGGGATTGGTGGGACTCCGAGGTGTGAAATAATTGTCAGTGTTATAGTAAATTAGCGAAGGGCACGCGGGATCATAGATCGAAATGTGTTCAAATTGGACACGTTTAGAACACTGGGGGAAAAGAATAGCTACCACCGTGTGTGGGGCCCCCCCCCAAGCATGTGAATCACACACAAGCTGTGATTCCTCTTCAGGGCGTCTGAGAATTGCATGCACAATGGGATCTGTTCACATAGTTCTGAATGAAGCCAACATTAAATTGAACTAAAAACAGAAAATGCTGGAAATACTCAGCAGCAGGTCAGGCAGCACCTGTGGAGAGAGAAACAAGAGTTAACGTTTCAGGTCGGTGACCCTTCGTCAGACCCGAAACCTTGGCTCTGTTTCTCCACAGACCCACCTGACCTGCTGCTGAGGGTTTCCAGCATTTTCTGTTTTTATTTCAGATTTCCAGCATCTGCAGTATTTTGCTTTTGTATTAAATTGAACTAATTCTTTGCTTAGTAAAAAATCTACAGTACGGTTGTGTTTTTTGCCATCCTTAAATAAAATCCTTTTGCTCTTTTTGCAGGCGATGAGAAGGTTTTCGCACCTGCCCCTGTCTTGATATTGCTCTCAACAGAGGGACTAGTTAGTCCCTTCCATATCTTCAACTCTGTCCCCGGAGCCAAGGCAGTATTAAATGCACCAAAATGCCCGCGACTTGAAGGAGAGAGGGAGCCTAAACCAGGTATAAGTTACGCCGACAGCGAGCAGGAGAAGTAGATAGAATCATAGAATCTTAAGTGTAGAAGGAGGGTCATTTGGCCCATTCGCACCTGTACCGGCTCGCTGAAAGAACTATGCACTTAGCCTCATTCCCTTTTAACTTGAGCCTATACTCCAAGCTGACACTCCCAGTGCAGTACTGAGGGGGCGCCGCACTGTCTGAGGTGCCGTCTTTGGGATGAGACGTTAAACCGAGGCCCCGTCTACCCCCTCAGGTGAATGTAAAAGATCCCACGGCCACTATTTCGAAGAAGAGCAGGGGAGTTCTCCCCGGTGTCCTGGGCCAATATTTATCTCCAGCGCTTCACAGCCAATGAAGTACTTTTGGAGTGTACTCACTGTTGTAATGTAGGAAACGCGGCAGCCAATTTGCGCACCGCAAGCTCCCACAAACAGCAGTGCGATAATGACCCAGATCATCTATTTTTCGCGATGCTGGTTGAGGGATAAATACTGGCCAGGGCACCAGGGAGAACTTCCCCGCTGCTCTTTGAATAATGCAGTGGGATATTTTATGTCCACCTGAGAGGGCAGACGCAGCCTCGGTTTACCGTCTCATTCATAAGACAGCACCCACGACAGTGCAGCACTCGTACTGCACTGGAGTCGTTGGCCGGCCTCGATTTTGTGCGCAAGTCCTGCAGTGGGGCTTGAGGCTGAGAGTGCGACCCACTGAGCAGTTGACAATACTAGTACTAGAATATTAAAAAGCACCCTGAGCTTATTTGTTCAGGATACAAGACTAATTTACCATGTATGTCAAGGCCTTGGAGAGGGTGCAGGAGAGATTGGTACCAGGGATGAGGAACTTCAGTGATGTGGAGAGACTGGAGAAGCTGGGACTGTTCTCCTTAGAGCAGAGACGGTTAAGAGGAGATTTAATAGAGGAGTTCAATATTTATGAGGGGTTTTGATCGAGCAAATAAGGAGAAACTGTTTCCAGTGACAGGAGGGTCGGTAACCAGAGGACACAGATTTAACATAATTGGCAAAAGAACCAGAGGGGAGATGATTTGTTTTTTTATGCTGTGAGTTGTGATCTGGAATGCGCTGCCTGAAAGGGTGGTGGAAGCAGATTCAATCGTAACTTTCAAAGGGGAATTGTTTATATTGCAGGACTTTGAGGAAAGGGCAGGGTGTGGAACTACTTGGGTTAGCTCTTTCAATGAGTCAGCACGAATGACCTCCCCCTGTCCTCCATGATTCGATTAAACCCAGTGATGACTGACTGACCAAACATTCTTTCCACCTGCACCTGTTGAAAGAATTCTGTTGTATTAAACCAGCGCCTTAATGATTTTATATAATTGTTGCTTTTCTCCTTTGGGTAAAGTGTCATTTTAACGTTGTCGGGGGCCTTGCTTTGTCTTCCAGCTCAGGCCTCGATCCCTGCTCCCGTGCTATCGATGCCATCTCATGCCTCGACGTTGCCGTCGCATGGGACCTCAGTGGTTTCGCAGCACGCCACCTCGCACCGCCCGTCTCTTTTGCCGACGATGATCTTGCCTTCTTTTCCCGCCTTGCCGGTGGCACCCATCCATCCTAAAAGCCAGCCGGTTGCCCCGAAACCCGAAGTGAGAGCAGCGGATGGTGCACATCCCCTTTTCGTCATTTCGGCACCTGATGTCAACTCCAGTTCTTCCATGGACAGTCAACAAGTCAACAACTCGCCAAGGCTGAAGATCAGTCCGCCACCATCTGTTAATGCCAAGTTTGTCAGGCAAGTCCTGTCCTGTACTAATCCCATCTATCGCGTGGAATCGCATCAAAATTTACAGCACAGAAACAGGCCATTCAGCCCAACTGGTCCGTGCCGGTGTTTATGCTCCACATGAGCCTCCTCCCACCCTCTTCATCTCACCCTATCAACATATCCTTCTATTCCTTTCTCCCTCGTGTGTTTATCTAACTTCCTTGTGGTAGTGAGTTGCACTGAAGGGATATTTACTCGTCCTGGCCCTTTTAGGGCTACCCCCGATCAGGCGTATTTCTCAGACGTTCACTTTCAACTAAAGTTTGAGGTAGCCGAATCCTAAAGACGCTTAATTGGATCTAAAGGTCCGGGCTATCTCTCCCTAAAGGAGGGGACCGAGTGTAACATATCAAAGTTTGCAGATGATACTAAGATGGGAGGGAAAGTAGTGAGTGAGGAGGACATAAAAAACCTGCAAGGGGACATAGACAGGCTAAGTAAGTGGGCAGAGATTTGGCAGATGGAATACAATACTGGAAAGTGTGAGGTTATGCACTTTGGGCAGGAAAAATCGTAGAGCAAGTTATTATCTTAATGGCAAGAAACTGGAAAGTACTGAAGTACAAAGGGATCTGGGGGTCCTGGTGCACGAAACTCAAAAGGTTAGTATGCAGGTGCAGCAAGTGATTAAGAAGGCCAATGGAATGTTGGCTTTCATTGCTAGGGGGATAGAATATAAAAATAGGGAGGTATTGCTTCAGTTGTACAAGGTATTGGTGAGACCGCACCTGGAATACTGCGTACAGTTTTGGTGTCCATACTTAAGAAAGGACATACTTGCTCTCGAGTCAGTACAAAGAAGGTTCACTCGGTTAATCCCGGGGATGAGGGGATGGACATATGAGGAGAGGTTGAGTAGATTGGGACTCTACTCATTGGAGTTCAGAAGAATGAGAGGCGATCTTATTGAAACATAAGATTGTGAAGGGGTTGGATCGGGTGGATGCGGGGAGGATGTTCCCGATGATGGGTGAAACTAGAAATAGGGGGCATAGTCTTAGAATAAGGGGCTGCTCTTTCAAAACTGAGATGAGGAGGAACTACTTCACTCAGAGGGTGGTAGGTCCATGGAATATGCTGCCCCAAAAAGCTGTAGAAGCTACATCATTACATAAATTTAAAACAGAAATAGACAGTTTCCTAGAAGTAAAGGGAATTAAGGGTTACGGGGAGCGGGCAGGAATTTGGACATGAGTCTAGGTTCGGATCGGTCATGGCCCTGTGGGTAGCGGAGCGGGCCCAGGGGCCGTGTAGCCTGATCCTGCTCCTATTTCGTGTGTCTAATTCTGTTAGATTCAGGAGATGGTTCTGTGATAGTGGATTGGCGGTTAGGATCAGATCAGCCATGATCTTACTGAATGGCAGAGCAGGCTCGAGGGGCCGATTGGCCTACTCCTGCTCCTATTTCTTATGTTCTTATGAAAGGAACAACCCGAGAATGTTACCGTCCTCCAGATAGCGCTTTTAATAAGTTTAGCTAGACTGTAATGTCCCGGATATTATGAGGGTCCAGAAAACACCCTCAGAATTCTGCAAGTCCTCACCAAAGAGTGTACAGAGATTGAGTTCGTGAGTTTTTGATACAGAAGTCTTATGTGAGACAATTCTAAAAATATATAGATTTATTAAAGAACCGACATGCAATTTACAGTTGGTGAATCAGTCAATTGCAACTTTTAACAGTTCTAAAAAGAGAAAACATAAATCTTTTTAACAGAGAATCTTACTTTTAAATCTTAACTTCGCTACAGTATTACAGTTCTTAAAGGTTTCTTATACAGGATATCCATCAATATCAAATACCTTTTGATCCCCAAGGTACAAAGAGTGGTAGACTACACAGCAGCCTCTGAAGCTGAGAATCGCTTTGCCCGATTAAAGCGAGTCTACTATCTCATTTGAGAGTTCAATATTTATACCCTTTTCCAATGGTATCTCCTTTAAGGTTTTCTGCTGATGCAAGTTAATTATCCCTAGTCATCTTTCTGTCGACCTCTGCAATTCTCCACTGCTACATCAGTTTGTAACATTACAGAATCTTGTCTCATCTCCAGGTTTACCATATAAAAACGGTGTGACGACAGGTGTTCCTTACTTTGTCACCTTTACGAGGACAGATGTTCCTTATCTTATGTGCCATCTTTACAAAGTTTAAATTAAAACACCGTATCCAGAGTGAACCATTGTTTTGTTCCCAAAAAGTCAGCCTGTCGGAGCCCTTCACCTTCTGTTTCAATAAGGTTATTTATTCAGAGTCAACAACTGTCTTATCTCAATAGCCAGAATGCTTTCACAGCTGTTTCATCGTTCGGTTTCTAAATTTCCAAACCCAGTTTGTCATGTTTTAATAAGACCAGAATTCTTTCATAAGGTAGTGTCTTTTTCTGAATAGGTTATATGGCTTATTCCTTCACAGCACATTCTTGCCACTGTCTGGGCAAAGAAGGTTCTCCTGAACTCCTTATTGGATTTATTAGTGACTATCTTATATTTATGGCCCCGAGTTCTGGTCTCCCCCACAAGTGGAAACATCTTCTCTACGCCTACCCTATCAAACCCTTTCAGTGGAAAACTCTCCACTGGCTGGAGTCATACCTAGCACAAAGGAAGATGGTTGTGGTAGTTGGAGGTCAATCATCACTGCCTCAGGACATCGCTGCAGGAGTTCCTCAGGGCAGCGTCCTAGGCCCAACCATCTTCAACTGCTTCATCAATGACCTTCCCTCCAACATAAGGTCAGAAATGGGGATGTTCGCTGATGACTGCACACTGTTCAGTGCCATTCGCAACTCCTCAGATAATGAAGCAGTCCATGCCTGCATGCAACAAGACCTGGACGACATTCAGGCTTGGGCTGATAAGTGCCAGTTAACATTTGCGCCACGCAAGTGCCAGGCAATGACTATCTCCAACAAGCGAGAGTCTAACCACCACCCCTTGACATTCAACAGCCTTACCATCGCTGAATCCCCCACCATCAGCATCCTGGGGGGTCACCATTGACCAGAAACTTAACTGGACCAGCCACATAAATACTGTGGCAACAAGAGCAGGTCAGAGGCTGGGTATTCTGCAGCGAGTGTCTCCCCATCTGTCTCCCCAAAGCCTTTCCACCATCTACAAGGCACAAGTCAGGAGTGAGATGGAATACTCTCCACTTGCCTGGATGAGTGCAGCTCCAACAACACTCAAGAAGCTCAACGCCATCCAGGACAAAGCAGCCCGCTTGATTGGCACCCCATCCACCACCTTAAACATTCACTCCCTCCACCACCGGCGTACCGTGGCTGCAGTGTGTACCATCTACAAGATGCACTGCAGCAACTCGCCAAGGCTTCTTCGGTAGCACCTCCCAAACCCACGACCTTTTCCACCTAGAAGGACAAGGGCAGCAGGCGCATGGGAACACCATCACCTCCAAGTTCCCCTCCAAGTCACACACCATCCTAGTTGGAAATACAGGTTGGACCCCGGTAATCCGGCACCCTCGGGACCAGGCCGGTGCCGGACCATTGAAAATTACGAACCACTGAAGGTGTCGAAAGTCACCACAAACACCGCCACCACCTGCTCCTCCTCTTCCTGCTGCTGCCCTCCCTGTGCCCCCGCCGCCCACAGGCTGCTCGGGCTCCGCCGAGCCGTCGGTGATGCTGCGCGATCCAGGCGCTGATCCTGACCTGGCGGCGGTCCCGGGACCCGAGCTGGACCCATCCCAGGGAGACATAGACATAGAAGATAGGAGCAGGAGTAGGCTATTCGGCCCTTCGAGCCTACTCCGCCATTCAATGAGATCATGGCTGATCATCCAAATTCAGTACCCTATAGAAAACAGAGACATAGGGAATGTGACAGCAGGACCTTCCTCGTGCCGGACCACTGAAGGTGCCGGACCGTCGGGTGCCGGATTACCAGGGTTCAACCTGTATATCGCCGTTCCTTCATCGTCACTGGGTCAAAATCCTGGAACTCCCTCCCTAACAGCACTGTGGGAGTCCCATCACCACACGGACTGCAGCGGTTCAAGAAGGCGGCTCACTACCACCACCTCAAGGGCAACTAGTGATGGGCAATAAATGCCGGCCTTGCCAGCGATGCCCACATCCCATGAATGTATATCAGAAAATTTTTAAAGACCTCTATCAGGTCACCGCTCAGCCTTCTCTCCAGAGAAAGGAGCCCCAGCTTGTTCAGTCTTTCCCAATAGGTATAACCTCTCAGTTCTGCTATCATCCGTATAAATCTTTTATTTTTTTTTGCAACTTCTCTAGTACTGCAAAATTCTTTGTAACATGAAGACCTGAACTGTGCACAGTACTCTTTTAAGTGTACTGAGTTCTAATCATCTTGTCTGAATGTGTCAAATTAAAAAAAATCTGAATGAATTTTGCTTGAAGCAGCCACACTTGGCCTGTTTAAAATTGGCTGTCGAATCTCAATATTATCCACTTGGATTCAAGAATGCGAAGGTGCTGCTTAGTAAAGGTAACCCACGAACCTTGGCTTCACGGTGCACTGGAATCTGACAACCTAGTTTTAACATAGGAACAGGAGGAGGCCATTCAGCCCTTCGAGCCTGTTCTACCATTCAGTGAGATCATGGCTGATCTTAATTCCATTTACCTGCCTTGGCTCCATAACCCTTAATACCCATACCTAACAAAAAACAATCCATCTCAGTTTTGAAATTTTCAATTGACCCTCAGCATTGACAGCTTTTTGGGAGATTTCCATTACCCTTTGTGTGAAGAAGTGCTTCCTGACATCACCCCATAGCAGCCTAACACTAATTTTAGGGAGTTGGCCATTTAGGACTGAGATGAGGAGCAATTTCTTCACTCGGAGGGCTGTGAATCTTCGGAAGTCTCTACCCCAGAGGGCTGTGGAGGCTCAGTTCAGTATATTCAAGGCTGAGAGCGATAGATTTTTGGACTATATGGGGATAGTGCAGGAAAGTGGAGTTGAGGTAGATGATCAGCCATGATATTGAATGGCGGAGCAGGCTCGAGGGGTCGTATGGCCGACTCCTGCTCCTAATTCTTATGTTCTTAAGGTTTTGTTCTCTTGTTCTGAACTCTTTTCCCCCCCCACCAGAGGAAATAGTTTCTCTCGATCTATCCTATCCACTCCTTTAATCATCTTAAACACCTCGATCAGATCATCCCTTAATCTTCTATACTCAACCATGATAGACTGAGACACGAGCTCTGCCATCGGTTACAGGTACCATTGAAGGCAGTTGGCATTGTTCTTGGGCTCTCAAAGGGTGCCCATTGGGCAGGATGCACGATATTGCCACTCTTGCCTCGCTGCAAAGCGGTGGACATCCACCGTGCTGACAGAAAGTCAAAGACCGGAAACGTTAACTCTGTTTCTCTCTCCACAGATGTTGCCTTCTTCCCTGCTGAGTGTTTCCAGCATTTTACTGTTTTTATTTCAGTATTTGTACAGACCTTTCCCTCTGGAGATTAAATGGGTTTGGGTAAAGTCCCCGATGGGTTGGGCTGCACATGGTTTGCAGAAAGTGTGGACTTGATGGGCTGAATGGCCTGTTCCCATTCTGTGCTTTCTCTTTTAATGGTTCTGGCTGCTACTTCTGGTCAAGTGGATGGTTTTTAGTGCCTGCTGTGTTCAGCAGTGATGGAATTGCTCTGCTTTGTAGGTTCTGGGGTTTAGATCCTTCAACGTCGTCATCGCCCGAGACCAAGTCATCCCCTGAGCAATCCAGCTCGGCAGAAGAATTGGCGGAATCCTCTGCTCATCTAACACACTCGTTCCCCAGCGCGCGAACAAGTTCTGCAACTGGTAACGATATTTTTTTTTTAACTTGCTTTTAGACTTTGGAAGCCGAACTTTAATTCTTTCCACGGATTGTGCTCATCACACACAATGACAACAACTTGTATTTATATAGCGCCTTTAACGTATAAAAACGTCTCAAGGCGCTGCACAGGAGTATTTTAAGACAAAAAATTTGACACCGATCCACATAAGGATAAATTAGGGCAGGTGACCAAAAGCTTGGTCAAAGAGGTAGGTTTTAAGAAGCGTCATAAAGGAGGAAAGAGAGTAACGTCAACAGTAATGTCTAATGGCCTTTTATTCTCTCCCCCCCCACCTCACCCCAATCACCCTCACATTTCAGTTCTATTCCTGAGCGCGCATGTATTGAGGAATGACCCTGCCTGGTTGCAGCGCCTTCCTGCAGCAACTCTTCAATGACGGAGTAAATCCCCCGTGACCACACCATCCCAGTGCTCAACGTGGCTCAGGTCTATTCACAGGCAGAAGCGTCATAACGGCACAGAAGGAGGCCATTCGGCCCATCGAGTCCGTGCCGGCTCTCTGTAGAGCAATCCAGTCAGTCCCATTCCCCCGCTCTATCCCCGTAACCCTGCAAGTTTATTTTCCTCAAGTGCCTATCCAGTCTCCCCTTGAAAACATCGAGTGTCTCCGCTTCCACCACTTCCGTCGGCAGCGAGTTCCAGGTCATCACCACTCGCTGTGTAAAAACGTTTTTCCTCACATCCCCCCTGTATCTCTTGCCCAAAACCTTAAATCTGTGTCCCCTAATCCCTGTACCATCAACTAGTGGGAACAGCTTTTCCCCGTCTAGCCTATCCAAACCCGTCATAATCTTGTACACCTCTATCAAATCACCCCTCAACCTCCTTTGCTCTAATGAAAACAAATCCAGCTTCTCCAACCTGTCCTTATAGCTAAGATCCCCCATCCCCGGAACCATTCTGGTAAATCTCCTCTGCACCCTCTCAAGGGCCTTCACATCCTTCCTAAAGTGTGGTGACCAGAACTGGACGCAATACTCCAGTTGTGGCCTAATTAGCGCTTTATAAAGGTTCAGCATAACTTCTCTACTTTTGTACTCAATACCTCTGTTTATGAAGCCCAAGATCCCATATGCCTCTCCCTGTTCCTTCTGCCAAAATGCATCACATCACACTTCTCTATTAAATCCCATCTGCCACTTGTCTGCCCATTCTGCTAGCCTTTCTATGTCCTGTTGCACTCGATTGGTGTCATCCTCACTGTTTGCCACACCCCCAAGTTTGGTGTCATCAGCAAATTTAGAAATTCTACTTGTATTCCAATATCCAGGTCATTTATATATATCAAAAAAAGCAGTGGCCCCAGCACTGACCCTTGGGGAACACCACAGTCTACCATCCTGCAGTCTGAAAAACGGCCATTTACCATAACTCACTGTTTTTTGTCCTTAAGCCAATTCCTTATTCAAGCTGCCACTGACCCACCTATTCCATGAGCCTTGATTTTGTTAACCAGCCTTCTATGTGGTACTTTGTCAAACGCCTTCCAAAAACCCATGTAGCAAACATCCATTGCATTCCCTTCATCAATCCTCCCTGTTACTTCATCAAAAAATTCAATTAGTCAAACACGATCTGCCTTTTACAAATCTGTGTTGGCTCTCCTTAATTAGCTTAAACCTCTCCAAGTGCCTGTTGATTTTTCCCTTTATTATTGTTTCTAAAACTTTACCCACCACTGATGTTAAACTGACCGGCCTGTAGTTACTAGGATTGTCCTTGCACCCTTTCTTGAACAATGGTGTCACATTTGCTATTTTGCAATCCTCAGGCACCTCCCCCGCATCTCAGGTAGATTGGAAAATTATGGCAAGCCCTTCCGCTATCTCCTCCCCCAATTCCCTTAGCAACCTGGGATGCAAACCATCTGGACCAGGCAACTTATCCACTGTAAGCATACCCAGCCTTTCTAGTACATCCTATTTATCAATTTTCACCCCTTCCATTGCTTCTATCTTTTCCACTTCTACCGATACTTTGTCAGCATCCACCTCCTTAGTAAACACCGATACAAAGTACTCATTGAGTATTCTAGCCTTGCCCTGTGCCTCTAAGCATATATCACCTTCTTTGTCCCTAATAGGCCCCACCCCGCCTCTTACTACCCGCTTACTGTTTACATGTCCTCTTGAGCATCCCTGATTATAATCGCTCAACCTTTGGTGGCCGTGCCTTAGAAACATAGAAAAATAGGAGCAGGAGTAGGCCATTCGGCCCTTCGAGCCTGCTCCACCATTCAATATGATCATTTCTGATCCTCTATCTCAATACCATATTCCCGCTCTCTCCCTATACCCCTTGACGCCTTTTGCGTCTAGAAATCTATCTATCTCCTCCTTAAATATATTCAGTGACTTGGCCTCCACAGCCTTTGTGGTAGAGAATTCCACAGGTTCACCACCCTCTGAGTGAAGAAATTTCTCCTCATCTCAGTCCTAAATGTCCTACCCTGTATCCTGAGACTGTGACCCCTCGTTCTAGACCCCCCCCAGCCAGGGGAAACATCCTCCCTGCATCCAGTCTGTCTAGCCCTGTCAGAATTTTATACGTTTCAATGAGATCCCCTCTCATTCTTCTAAACTCTAGTGAATACAGGCCTAGTCGACCCAATCTCTCCTCATATGACAGTCCTGCCATCCCAGGAATCAGTCTGGTGAACCTTCGCTGCACTCCCTCTATGACAAGTATATCCTTTCTTGGGTAAGGAGACCAAAACTGCACACAGTACTCCAGGTGTGGTCTCACCAAGGCCCTGTATAACTGTAGTGAGACATCCTTGCTCCTGTACTCAAATCCTCTTGCAATGAAGGCCAACATACCATTTGCCTTCCTAACTGCTTGCTGCATCTGCATGTTTGCTTTCAGTGATTGGTGTACAAGGACACCCAGGTCCCTTTGTACATCAACATTTCCCAATCTATCACCATTTAAAAAATACACTGCCTTTCTGTTTTTCCTACCGAAGTGGATAACTTCACATTTATCCACTCAACTTGTCTAAGTCGCTTTGAAGCCTCTTTGCATCCTCCTCACAACTCGCAATCCCACCTAGTTTCGTGTCGTCAGCAAACTTGGAAATATTACTTTTGGTTCCCTCATCCAAATCATTGATATATATTGTGAATAGCTGGGGCCCAAGCACTGATCCCTGCGGTACCCCACTAGTCACCGCCTGCCACCCTGAAAAAGACCCATTTATTCCTACTCTGTTTCCTGTCTGTTAACCAATTTTCAATCCATGCCAGTATATTACTCCCAATCCCATGTGCTTTAATTTTTGCACACTAGCCTCTTATGTGGGACCTTATCAGAGGCCTTCTGAAAATCCAAATACACCACATCCACTGGTTCTCCCTTATCTATTCTACCAGTTACATCCTCAAAAAACTCCAGTAGGTTTGTCAAACACGATTTCCCTTTCATAAATCCATGTTGACTTTGTCTAATCCCATTGATATTTTCTAAGTGTCTTGTTATCACATCCTTCATAATAGACTCTAGCATTTTCCCGACTACTGATGTTAGGCTGTAGTTCCCTGTTTTCTCTCTCCCTCCTTTTTTAAATAGTGGGGTTACATTTGCCACCCTCCAATCTGCAGGAACTGTTCCATAATCTATAGAATTTTGGAAGATGACAATCAATGCATCCACTATTTCTTTTAGTACTCTGGTTTGCAGATTATCAGGCCCTGGGGATTTATCGCCTTTCAGTCCCATTAATTTCTCCAGCACTATTTTTTTATTAATACTAATTTCCTTTAATCAACCTTTGGTGGCCGTGCCTTCTCTTGCCTGAGGCCCCCATCTCTGGAATTCCCTGCCTAAATCTCTCCGCCTCGCTACCTCTCTTTCCTCCTTTAAGACGCTCCTTAAAACCTACCTCTTTGACCAAGCTTTTGGTCATCTGCCTAATTTATCCTTATGTGGCTTGGTGTCAAATTTTTTGTCATAAAATACTCCTGTGCAGCACTTTGGGACATTTTACTATGTTAAAGGCACTATATAAATACAAGTTGTTGTTGTGATGAAAGATTTTTGGGTTCCCTTTTATGTTAACAGCCATTCTACTCATATTCTCTCTTTGCCAATCTTATTTTCATCTTCCCTTCCCCTCACAACTTACTGTATTTGGTCTGATTCTTCCTTGAAGAATTCACCTGACATTCATCATACACCCTCTTTTTTTGTTTCTTCTTCCTCTTCTCTATCTCCCTCATCATCCAAGGAGCCCTTGCTTTGGTTCCCTTACCCTTCCCTCTTGTTGGAATGTACCTAGCCTGTACTTGGAACATCTCCTCCTTAAAGATCACCCATTGCTCCGTTACAGTTTTTCCTGTCAGCCTTTGGTTCCATTTTACTCTGGCTAGATCCTTTCGCATCCCATTGAAGTTAGCCCTATTCCAGTTTAGAAGTTCCACTCTAGATTGTTCCTTGCTCCTCTCCATTGCTAATCTAAATCTTATGATACGATGATCACTCGTACCCAAGTGTTCTCCCACAGACACTTGGTCGACCTGGCCCACCTCATTCCCCAGCACCAGATCCAGCAGTGCCTCCTTCCTCGTTGGGCCAAGAACATACTGGTCAAGGAAATTCTCCTGAACACATTTCAGAAATTCCTCCCCTTCCTTTCCCTTTACCCTAACATTATCCCAATCGATATTTGGGTAATTGAAGTCCCCCACTATCACCAAGAACACCAGCTTTTATATATATGTAAAGGAGAAAAAATTGCAGGGATGTGGGGAAAGAGCGGGGTAGTGAGACTAACTGGATTGCTCTTCGAAAGAGCCGTCGCAGACTCGATGGGCCGAATGGCCCCTTCTGTGCTGTACTATTCTATGATTCTTTCTTGCCATCTTTTTTTTTCTTTATTTTTCCCTCTCACGATCTCTCTTTCTCTCACGCGCGCTTTCTCACATTTTTTTCTTTTTTTCCCCTCTGTCTTTCTGTCTGTCTTTCCAGTCTGTGGCTCCTTCCATGTATTGTGTGGTATTTTCGTGGCCTTACAATTTAGTTATCTCCAGCACCCTCGGGTACTGATAGGATTTTTGTATTGTAGCTTCTTTTCTACATCTGAAAAATAGTCCTTGAAAGATTGCAGCCCTCTATTTTCCGCCCTTGAAAGTTGCGCTTCAGAAACATAGAAACATAGAAGATAGGAGCAGGAGTAGGCCATTCGGCCCCTCGAGCCTGCTCCGCCATTCAATGAGATCATGGCTGATCATCCAAATTCAGTACCCTGTCCCTGCCTTCTCCCCATATCCCTTGATCCCTTTAACCTTAAGAAATATATCCAACTCTTTCTTGAATATATTTAATGAACTGGCCTCCACTGCCCTCTGTGGCAGAGAATTCCACAGGTTCACCACTCTCTGGGTGAAGAAATTCCTCCTCATTTCAGTCCTAAACGTCCTACCCCTTATCCTTAGACTATGACCCCTGGTTCTGGACTCCCCGACCATCGGGAACATCCTTGCAGCATCTAGTCTGTCTAGGCCTGACAGAATTTTATAGGTTTCGATGAGATCCCCTCTCAATCTTCTAATCTCCAGTGAGTATAAGCCCAATCGACACAATCTCTCCTCATACGTCATTCCTGCCATCCCAGGTATCAGCTGCACTCCTTCCATGGCAGTCCTTTGCTTCGTTCCAATTGAAAGCGCATTCGTCCAACTACTTCTGACATCCATTTGTAAGCTTATCGAAGTCGAGGGCGAGGCTTGCGGAACACGTTGTCTCTTCTTAGGCAGTCCCTCGGAACCAAGGATGACTTGCTTCCACATTAAAAATGAGTTCCCAGGTGACTGATGAGCCCGATACGGGACCTACAGTCTCTGTCACAGGTGGGGCAGACGGTGGTTGAAGGGGCGGGTGGTGGGGTGCTTGGGTTGACGTGCGCTCCTTCCGCTGCCTGCGCTTGGCTTCCGCTTGCTACCGGCGAAGAGACTCGAGGTGTTCGGCGCCTTCCCGGATGCTTCTCCTCCACTTTGTGTGGTCTTGGGCTAGGGATTCCCAGGTGTCGGTGGGGATGTTGCACTTTTTCAGGGAGGCTTTGAGGGTGTCCTTGAAGCGTTTCCTCTGCCCACCTGGGGCTCCCTTGCCGTGCCGGAGCTCCGAGTAGAGCGCTTGTTTTGGGAGTCTCGTATCGGGCATGCGGACTGTGTGACCCGTCCATCGGAGCTGATCGAGCGTGGTCAAAGCTTCGATGCTGGGGATGTTGGCCTGAGCAAGAACACTGACGTTGGTGCGCCTATCCTGCCAATGGATTTGCAGGATCTTGCGGAGGCAGCGTTGGTGGTACCTCTCCAGTGCTTTAAGGTGCCTGCTGTACATGGTCCATGTCTCTGAGGCATACAGCAGGGCGGGTATCACTGCTGCTCTGTAGACCATGAGCTTAGTGCCGGGTTTGAGGTCCTGGTCTTCAAACACTCTCTTCCTCAGATGACCGAAGGCTGCACTAGCACACAGTTACACGTTGTCTATTGTCAATGGGAGTGGGCTGAATCTCGCACTTTGTGCTTAAGTTTTATTGCTCTTGTGTCTGAGGAGTTCCAGGTATTGGTCTCTGTCCCGAAGGTGTGGGGCTGATCCATCCCACAGCGAAGAAGGGGGAAGCAGTGTGTGAGCTGCCTCAGGCGTGTCCATGCACCCTGGACTTGTGGGATTTTTACTATCCCGTGGTATAGAGCGGTGTCTGGAGAGATCTGGGAGAAAGTTGGAGTGGGATGGGGAAATGGAAGAAAAATCGTAAATGTACATAAAAACCGTGCAGTTTTTAATCTTTGTCTCTTTCTCCCTGTAGCCGCGGTCCGAAGTGCATTGGGCACTGCCGCTGTCCCCCCTGTTCCAAAGACTTGCCCAACCCAGGTAAGCGTACGGATGGCACCAGCCATCGCTGTTAATTGTACTTGTGTATCGGAATTGAATGTTAATTGTATGCAGCTGGTGGGATTTAATTGGGGACTGTCTTGCTCTTACATATAAATGGGAGTAGGCTGGGGAAGGGTTGCAAGCTGATCTAAAGGGATGCACAGTATGTAATGTGTGTCTATGTGAATAAAAGGCTTGTCAGCAACTAAAGACTAGCACTCTATCCTTCACCGTGTGGCTATCTGACTTTTTCCCCAATTATGATTCAGAATTTTGGCATTTGGAGTTTACCCGATTAAATCAAATGTCAGTCGTGAAGCGGTGGCAAAGTGCAAATTACTTCAAAAAAAAAAAGAGACAGGCATTTCCCGCTGGTTCCCTTTGACCTGGACAACTGGGCGCTTCGAAAAGGGCAGGAAGCCTGGGATTCCCGCGAGCTGTCGATCTGAAGGGCCGTCCCGCAGCAAACCGCCTCTCTGACTGACCGTGTGGGGGAGGGGGTGTGCCTGTCACTGCGCAGGCCTTGAAGGGCTCGGCCAGATTTGTCTTAAGCTGCTGAGCATCATTAACCCCCCCACCCCCACCCCTTCCCTGTGCTGCAGACTCCAGTCTATTGGTGAGCAATGCCGCGGGAGAGGGATCAGTGAGCAACTGGTCGGCGCTTTGAAGCATTTTTCCAGGGTGAGGCTGTGCGATGGGTTATCTTTGTATCTCCCCCCCCCCCCCCCTCGCCTGACCCTATTGATTTATTTTTGAATGTTTGTTGAGGTTGTCTAGCGTGCAGGGCTTGTGGGCGATGTTCCCTTTAAGCTGCGCAGAGCTCTGGAGGTCCCGCACAGTCGCAAAGCCGGCTTTTAAATAGAATTCTGAATGGCCCGCGCGGCTAGAAAAAAAAGTAACGGGGAGCATTGCCTGTGGGATCATTCTTAACCTGAGTGGAGTTTCCAGAGTGCAGGCATTTTTCTGCTGTTGGCAGCACTGTCCAGAGTGATATATTACAGATCCATGGGCCGCGCTTGACTGTTTGTAGTGAGAGGGAGATAGAGGAGCAAATCCGCAGGGAAATCAGAGATATGCAAGAGCTATAGAGTGATGATATTGGGGGACTTTAATTACCCAAATATTGATTGGGATATTGTTAGGGTAAAGCGAAAGGAGGGGGAGAAATTTCTGAAATGCATTCAGGAGAATCTCCTTGACCAGTATGTTCTTGGCCCAACGAGGAAGGGGGGCATTGCTGGATCTGGTGCTGGGGAATGAGATGGGCCAGGTCGACCAAGTGTCTGTGGGAGAACACTTGGGTACGAGTGATCGTCGTATCATAAGATTTAGATTAGCAATGGAGAGGAGCAATGAACAATCTAGAGTGGAACTTCTAAACTGGAATAGGGCTAACTTCAATGGGATGCAAAAGGATCTAGCCAGAGTAAAATGGAACCAAAGGCTGACGGGAAAAACTGTAATGGAGCAATGGGTGATCTTTAAGGAGGACATGTTTCAGGTACAGGCTAGGTACATTCCAACAAAAGGGAACCAAAGCAAAGGCTCCTTGGATGACGAAGGAGTTAGAGAAGATGATGAAACAAAAAAAGAGGGTGTATGATGAATGTCAGGTGAATCCAAGGAATTGGCTTAAGGACAGAAAACAGCGAGTTGTGGTAAATGGCTGTTTCTCAGACTGGAGGATGGTAAACAGTGGTGTTCCCCAAGGGTCAGTGCTGGGGCCACTGCTTTTTTTGATATATATAAATGACCTGGATATTGGAATACAGAGTAGAATTTCTAAATTTGCCGATGACACCAAACTTGGGGGTGTGGCAAACAGTGATGATACCAATCGACTGCAACAGGACATAGAAAGACTAGCAGAATGGGCAGACAAGTGGCAGATTGAATTTAATGAAGAGAAGTGTGAGGTGATGCATTTTGGCAGAAGGAACAGTGAGAGGCAATATACACTTAATGGCACAGTTTTAAAGAGTGTGCAGGGGCAGAGGGACCTGGGAGTTAATCTGCATAGGTCCCTGAAGGTGGCGGGACATATTGAGAGAGTGGTTAGCAAAGCATATGGGATCTTGGGCTTCATAAATAGAGGTATTGAGTACAAAAGTAGAGAAGTTATGCAGAACCTTTATAAAGCGCTGGTTAGGCCACAACTGGAGTATTGCGTCCAGTTCTGGTCACCACACTTTAGGAAGGATGTGAAGGCCCTTGAGAGGGTGCAGAGGAGATTTACCAGAATGGTTCTGGGGATGGGGGATCTTAGCTACAAGGACAGGTTGGAGAAGCTGGATTTGTTTTCATTAGAGCAAAGGAGGTTGAGGGGTGATTTGCTAGAGGTGTACAAGATTATGATGGGTTTGGATAGGCTAGACGGGGAAAGGCTGTTCCCACTAGTTGATGGTACAAAGACTAGGGGACACAGATTTAAGGTTTTGGGCAAGAGATACAGGGGGATGTGAGGAAAAACTTTTTTACGCAGCGAGTGGTGAGGACCTGGAACTCGCTGCAGATGGAAGTGGTGGAAGCGGAGACACTCGGTGTTTTCAAGGGGAGACTGGATGGGCACTTGAGGGAAATAAACTTGCAGGGCTACGGGGATAGAGGGGGAGAATTGGACTGACTGGATTGATCTTCAGAGAGCCGGCCCGGACTCGATGGGCCGAATGGCCTCCTTCTGTGCCTCTATGACTCTATAACCAGTGCTGCAGTGCTCTGTGCGTCGCAGCGACTAGTCACCATCCTGTCACTAGCAGAAACTATGCATTTCAGTGGACGTACTGTTGCAGTTTCCTGCTTGTGCCACTGGAGGGCCACTGAAGCATTGAGCTGACAGACAAAATTTAGTTTGTGCATCATGGACGCTTCCGTTGACTGTCTCCGCAGAAAATGAGTGCCTCGCGAGCGTGAGGTAAATGAAACCGTTGGGAAGGTGTCAGCAGCCTAAACCAGGCGCCTGGTGTCCTGCGATCATCCTCAGTGCGCATCAGGAATACCTTGCCGGCTGGTGCGGTGGGTGCTGAGCAATGTTGCTTTTAAGCTGTGTGGCCGTTAGCGCTCTGCAGCTCCCGTGCAACCGGCTCACCGGCCGCGCAGCAAACCCCCCCACCCCGAAATTTTTTTTTAGAGAGCACATTGGTGCTGACTCTCTGCATTGCATTCAAGAGGGATTTGAACCGGTTCCTGACTGGGGCAGAGATTGTATCCCATAGAAGGCGAGTGTCTTTACAAACAGCACTGGGTCCATGTGATCTCTTGGACTGGGTTCGATTGCCTGAGGGGGTTGGAGAGCAATTTCCCACCGTCTTTTTTTCCCTTTCGTTTTTTTTGCAGGACATTACATGGCTGTGGAGGGTGGGGGCGGAGTGGATGGAAGGAGGAAGTGTCTGGCCGCGATGCTCCGGCCATCAGGAGTGTGGGGCATGCTCGACGGACCAGCTGGCCTTTACCAGCCCGTCGGTTTTGTGTGTTAATAGGGGCCCTCTCCCTGTCTTGCCTTGATTGCCACCACAAAGGACCTGCGCTTCCGATTTATTCTAGGTGTATTTAGCGGCGGATGCTATTACAGATCGCTTTGTCTTTTCTCTTCAGACCTCCGCGCCCTTGAATCAGTCCGTGGCCGATCTGGAGAAGCAGCTGCAACAACAGCCGACTTTAGACCCGGTCATGATGGGAATCATGGAGGAGGTGAGAGCGGCGGCTGTGAAATGTCTGGCGAAACCCCCGTTCAACGGGAACTGAAGCAACTTCTCACTTGATCTTTTTCGCACCGATCCGTATTCAGTTTTGCACCTTCATCGACTACAAGCTGCTCGGTGATTTTTGTGTTCGACCCCATGACCCATGTGCTCATCAGCTGATTAAAGGCCATCGCACAGGCATTGAACGAGCTCAGTTACATTGCGACATCAGCAACATTGTCATTCGAACATAGAGCTTTGGAACTAACTCGCACCAAGTCCCGTTCACCCATCGCCCCCTGTGCTTGCTGACCTACACTGGCTCCCGGTCCGGCAGCGCCTCGATTTAAAAGAATTCTCATCCTTGTGTTCAAATCCCTCCATGGCCTCCTCCTCCTCCTCCTCCCTATCTCTAACCTCCTCCAGCCCTACAACCAATGTTATCTTTAAGGGGCTGCGCGGCCCATTCAAAATACTGTGCATGCGCCGTTTCTCCTATTTAAAAGCCAGTGAGCCGGCTGCGTGGGAGCTGCAGAGCGCTGCATGGCTGCGCAGCTTAGAGGGAACATTGCCTACAACCCCACCCCCCCCCCCGAGATCGCTGCGCTCCTCCAATTCTGGCCTCTTGCGCACCCTCTACTATTGGTGGCCGTGCCTTCAGCTGCCAAGACCCTAAGCTCTGGAATTCCCTCCCTAAACCTTTCCGTCTCTCTTTCCTCCTTTTAAGAAGCTCCTTAAAACTGACCTCTTTGACCTCACCTGTCCTAATATTTCCTTATGTGGCTCGGTGTCAAATTTTGTCTGATAATCGCTCCTGTGAAGCCCCTTGGGACGTTTTACTACATTAAAGGCGCTAAATAAATGTAAGTTGTTGGTGTTGGTTATTAAAATGAACTGTTCTGCGTTCTTGTAAAAAGAAAGACTTGCATTTCTATAGCGCCTTTCACGACCTCAGGACGTCCCAAAGCGCTTTACAGCCAATGAAGTACTTTTGAAGTGTAGTCCCTGTTGTAATGTAGGAAACGCAGCAGCCAATTTGCACACAGCAAGATCCCACAAACAGCTGCGTGATAGTGACCAGATAATTTTTGTTCAGTGTTGATTGAGGGATCAATATTGGCCCCAGGACACTGGGGAGAACTCCCCTGCTCTTCTTCGAAATAGTGGCCGTGGGATCTTTTATGCCCATCTGAGAGGGTAGACGGGGCATCGGTTTAACGTCTCATTTGAAAGACGGCACCTCCGACAATGCCGCACTCCCTCAGCGCTGCACTGGGAGTGTCGGTCTAGATTTTATGCTCAAGTCTCTGGAGTGGGGTTTGAACCCACAAACCTTTGATACTGAGATTGTTATCCGCTGAGCCACGGCTGACACTTTTTGTCATTATTCAGTTTGTGCCCGACCCCTAGTTGATCTCCGAGCAACGCGAATGGTAACGGCCGTTCCGAGTTTCCATACGGGTGGGCAGTGCATCCTGGCTACCTGTTCAGGTGGATGTAAAAGATCCCAGAACACTATTTCGAAGAAGAGCAGGGGTGTCCTGGCCAATATTTATCCCTCAACCAACATCACTAAAACAGATTACCTGGTCATTATCTCATTGTTTGTGGAATCTTGCTTGTTTTTTTTATTCGTTCATGGGATGTGGGCGTCGCTGGCAAGGCCGGCATTTATTGCCCATCACTAGTTGTCCTCGAGAAGGTGGTGGTGAGCCGCCTTCTTGAACCGCTGCAGTCCGTGTGGTGAAGGTGCTCCCACAGTGCAGTTAGGGAGGGAGTTCCAGGATCGTGACCCAGCGACGATGAAGGAACGGCTGATATATTTCCAAGTCAGGATGGTGTGTGACTTGGAGGTGGTGGTGTTCCCAGGCGCCTGCTGCTCTTGTTCTAGGTGGTAGAGGGCCGCGGGTTTGGGAGGTGCTGTCGAAGATTTGCTTGTGCAACTTGGCTGCTGTGTTGCACTACATTACAACGGCAGCTTTAACGAGAACAACTAGTAAAACGTCCCAAGGAGCTTCACCGAGCCACATAAGGAAACTCTCTTTTAACCGGCACCTAAATCTCTGTTAACCGGCAAAATTCAGGAGTAGGTTCAGGTAAGTTTTACTTCATATTAGTGGCAGTTCCTGGATCTGTGGCCGTGTAACTGGGGTTCGTGCACTTGTTGCTAAGCAACAGGGATGCTTGGTCTGGGGCCGGAGTTCCTGCACCTGTTGCTAAGCAACAGGGAAGCCTGGATTTGTTGCTGTGTACGGAGCTCTCGTACCTTTTAACTGTACCACTCTGTAATCCGGACTTTTTGATAAACTGGCACCACGCCGGTCCCGTTGGTGCCGGATAATAAAGAGTTTCCTGTATTAGGACAGGTGACCAATAGCTTGGTGAAAGAGGTGGATTTTAAGAAGCATCTTAAAGGAGAGAGAGAGAGGTTTGGGGAGGGAATTCCAGAGCTTTAGGCCTAGGCAGCTGAAGGCACGGCCTCCTATGTAGTAAAACGTCCCTGGCGCAACAGGTTCTTCATTGGCTGTAATTGGGCTGAAGATGTGAGAAGAACGAAAAGTTCCATTTTTATTTTCCTTATCTGTCATAAGTCTTTTTGTTTGGAAAGTGCCTCCTCCGGAACGCTAACACATTGTGCTCTTTGCATAGATTGCTCTCTTTCAGAAGGAGCTGGACGACTTGAAGATGCGCACGGCAAGTGCCAACTTTGAGGTTGGCAGCACCAAGGAGATGAGCCACCTGAAGTTTGATGCTGAGACGCTCCATACCTTCCTGTTGGAGATCAAGGAGACCACTGAGGCAAGTGGAGACCGAGGTCATAGGCTAATTCGTCAACGTGGCGAGTTTAATGGCCCTCGCCGATGCTCATGTGTAAATTGTCCAGTAACTTGTGGCGAGGAAGCGATACCCCGTGAATTGCTAATCGCCACAAGCCTCACGGAAACGGCCGCTTGCCCTCGACCTCCTCGTGAGTGTCAAGACGTTGCTGCATTTGCACATTAATTGCCAATTAATCCCGCCGCAGAAAGTTAGGGCTGGTACCTAATAGCGGAAGTACCTTTTCAACGACGGGATTCATGTTCCTGCAGTGCCAATTAACCTCTCCAGCCCAGAAACTGAACAATTTAATCTGTGGAATCTCATTCCTACAGGTAGTAAATTGTTGATAGAAATGTTTTAGTTTTTTTTCTTATTTATATGCGGGGGGGTGTTGCGCTGTGCTTCGGACGGGAAACCCGGAAGTCTGGGTTTAACATCAATGCGCCTGCTGTAAGCGGTGCAGACTACTTTGTGAGATACTGTAGGTGACAGATTCCCTTCGTGTTTTAATGTGTCTGATCAACACTTGGAGCTCTCTTGCATTTGTCATGGACAGAAAGACGTTTCTAAGTACCTTACATGGTGAAGGGGGGCAAATAATTGTGGGTGGAGGGTGGGGTGGAAATGGGTGAGCAGTAGGGCTGGCTGGGGGCTTTGATCTTGGTCATGGGACAGGTGTGGGAAAGGATGCTCGTGGCCTGTGTCAAGGGAGGAGGCTCGGGGTGGTCTGGGCCGGGGGAGGGGGCCTGGGGTCTGGGCCGGGGGAGGGGGCCCGGGGTCTGGGCCGAGGGAGGGGGCCCGGGGACTGGGCCAGGGGAGGGGGACGGGGTCTGGGGAGGGGGCCCGGTGTCTGGGCCGAGGGAGGGGGCCCGGGGACTGGGCCAGGGGAGGGGGACGGGGTCTGGGGAGGGGGCCCGGTGTCTGGGCCGAGGGAGGGGGCCCGGGGTCTGGGCCGGGGGAGGGGGACGGGGTCTGGGCCGGGGGAGGGGGCCCGGGGACTGGGCCAGGGGAGGGGGACGGGGTCTGGGCCGGGGGAGGGGGCCCGGGGTCTGGGCCGAGGGAGGGGGCCCGGGGTCTGGGCCGGGGGAGGGGGCCCGGGGACTGGGCCAGGGGAGGGGGCCCGGGGTCTGGGCCGGGGGAGGGGGCCCGGGGTCTGGGCCGAGGGAGGGGGCCCGGGGACTGGGCCGGGGGAGGGGGCCCGGGGACTGGGCCAGGGGAGGGGGCCCGGGGTCTGGGCCGAGGGAGGGGGCCCGGGGACTGGGCCGGGGGAGGGGGCCCGGGGACTGGGCCGGGGGAGCGGGGTCTGGGCCGGGGGAGGGGGCCCGGGGACTGGGCCGAGGGAGGGGGCCCGGGGACTGGGCCGGGGGAGGGGGCCCGGGGTCTGGGCCGGGGGAGGGGGCCCGGGGACTGGGCCGGGGGAGGGGGCCCGGGGTCTGGGCCGGGGGAGGGGGCCCGGGGACTGGGCCGAGGGAGGGGGCCCGGGGTCTGGGCCAGGGGAGGGGGACGGGGTCTGGGCCGGGGGAGGGGGCCCGGGGTCTGGGCCGAGGGAGGGGGCCCGGGGTCTGGGCCGGGGGAGGGGGCCCGGGGACTGGGCCGAGGGAGGGGGCCCGGGGACTGGGCCGGGGGAGGGGGCCCGGGGTCTGGGCCGGGGGAGGGGGCCCGGGGACTGGGCCAGGGGAGGGGGACGGGGTCTGGGGAGGGGGCCCGGTGTCTGGGCCGAGGGAGGGGGCCCGGGGTCTGGGCCAGGGGAGGGGGACGGGGTCTGGGCCGGGGGAGGGGGCCCGGGGTCTGGGCCGAGGGAGGGGGCCCGGGGACTGGGCCAGGGGAGGGGGACGGGGTCTGGGGAGGGGGCCCGGGGTCTGAGCCGAGGGAGGGGGCTCGGGGTCTGGGCCGGGGGAGGGGGCCCGGGGACTGGGCCAGGGGAGGGGGACGGGGTCTGGGGAGGGGGCCCGGGGTCTGAGCCGAGGGAGGGGGCTCGGGGTCTGGGCCGAGGGAGGGGGCCCGGGGACTGGGCCGGGGGAGCGGGGTCTGGGCCGGGGGAGGGGGCCCGGGGACTGGGCCGAGGGAGGGGGCCCGGGGACTGGGCCGGGGGAGGGGGCCCGGGGACTGGGCCGGGGGAGGGGGCCCGGGGTCTGGGCCGGGGGAGGGGGCCCGGGGTCTGGGCCGAGGGAGGGGGGCCGAGGGAGGGGGCCCGGGGTCTGGGCCGAGGGAGGGGGCCCGGGGACTGGGCCGATGGAGGGGGCCCGGGGTCTGGGCCGGGGGAGGGGGCCCGGGGTCTGGGCCGAGGGAGGGGGGCCGAGGGAGGGGGCCCGGGGTCTGGGCCGAGGGAGGGGGCCCGGGGACTGGGCCGAGGGAGGGGGCCCGGGGACTGGGCCGAGGGAGGGGGCCCGGGGACTGGGCCGAGGGAGGGGGCCCGGGGACTGGGCCGAGGGAGGGGGCCCGGGGACTGGGCCGAGGGAGGGGGCCCGGGGACTGGGCTGAGGGAGGGGGCTTGGGGTCTGGGCCGAGGGAGGGTGCCCGGGGTCTGGGCCCGGGGACTGGGCCGAGGGAGGGTGCCCGGGGTCTGGGCCCGGGGACTGGGCCGAGGGAGGGTGCCCGGGGTCTGGGCCCGGGGACTGGGCCGAGGGAGGGTGCCCGGGGTCTGGGCCGAGGGAGGGGGCCCGGGGTCTGGGCCGGGGGAGGGGGCCCGGGGACTGGGCCGAGGGAGGGTGCCCGGGGTCTGGGCCCGGGGACTGGGCCGAGGGAGGGGGCCCGGGGACTGGGCCGAGGGAGGGGGCCCGGGGACTGGGCTGAGGGAGGGGGCTTGGGGTCTGGGCCGAGGGAGAGTGCCCGGGGTCTGGGCCCGGGGACTGGGCCGAGGGAGGGTGCCCGGGGTCTGGGCCGAGGGAGAGTGCCCGGGGTCTGGGCCGAGGGAGGGGGGCCGAGGGAGGGGGCCCGGGGACTGGGCCCGGGGACTGGGCCGAGGGAGGGTGCCCGGGGTCTGGGCCGAGGGAGGGGGGCCGAGGGAGGGGGCCCGGGGACTGGGCCCGGGGACTGGGCCGAGGGAGGGTGCCCGGGGTCTGGGCCGAGGGAGGGTGCCCGGGGTCTGGGCCGAGGGAGGGGGCCCGGGGTCTGGGCCCGGGGACTGGGCCGAGGGAGGGTGCCCGGGGTCTGGGCCGAGCAGCGTGCCAGGATTCTGGTCTCTGGACTAAACCTGCACTCAGCTTTACGCGATGCAGTAAGAGTTTCTTTCTCAGATTGGCCAGTGTGGAAGAGTAACTTTGCTGTTCCCTCACTGTCTATTTTCTGTGTCCGTACTAAGGCAATTTATTGAGGAATGCCGTTACAGGACACCTGGGTGTAAACTCGTTTCTTTGAGAATAATTCTCTTGGTTGGCAGTGGGTTTTATGGTGATGTGTTTGATTTGATTTTTTCTACCTCTTTTCCCTCCCTATCCCACTAGTCTCTGCACGGCGATATCGGCACCCTGAAGACTGCGATGCTGGAAGGATTCGCTGGCGTGGAAGATGCAACTACGCAGAACGAACGACACATGGACCACAATTATCTTCAGCTACTGCGCCGAAAACCCCTCGACCCGAAGAGCGAGGCACAACTTAAGGTCCGTAGCTGGATTGTACCGGTGGGCTTCAGACAATCGTACCGCACTGTCAGCCCATCGAGGCACAGCCCGCCGGGGAAATAAGCCGCAGATTCTCATCCGGGTTCAACTACTCCCTGTTTGAGTCCCTCCTCGTCAATCAAGGGCCTTTACTCTCCAGTTTGGAAGAATGAGAGATGATCTCATTATGAAACATATAAGATTCTGAGCGGGATTGACAGGGTAGATGCAGGGAGGATGTTTCCCCTGGCTGGAGAGTCCAGAACCAGGGGTCACAGTCTCAGGATTTAGATCGGCCATTTAGGACTGAGATGAGGAGGAATTTCTTCATGCAGAGGGTTGTAAATCTTTGGAATTCTCTACCCCAGAGGGCTGTGGATGCTGAATCGTTGAGTGTATTCAAGGCCGAGATCGATAGATTTTTGGACTCTAAGGGTATCGAGGGATATGGGGATCGTACGGGAAAGTGGAGTTGAGGTCGAAGATCAGCCATGATCATATTGAATGGCGGAGCAGGCTCGAGGGGCCGTATGGCCGACTCCTGCTCCTAGTTCTTATGTTTTTATAAGATTGAATCAGAGCAGGGAGAAATAATTTAGCAACTTGGCAAAAGACCAGAGGGGTGAAGGGGAGATTTTTTTTTAATGCAGCAAGCTGTTGTGATCTAGAATGTGCTGCCTGAAAGACGGTGGAAGCAGATTCAATAGTGACTTTCAAAAGGGAATTGGAGAAATAGTTGAAAAGGAAAAAAATTGGCGGCGAAAGAGCAGGGGGGAGTGGGACTAATTGGAGAGCTCTTTCAGAGAGCCGGCACAGACACGATGGGCCGAATGGTGTCCTTCTGTGCTGTAAGATTCTATTCCTGGAAAACGTTTGTTTGGAGATGTGATTGTGCCGCTGAGTATATCCAGTCCCAACTCCAAAAGATTCAACGCCTAGAGCACAGGCTAATCAGATGTTTGTACATCTGCACAACACCAGCCAGTGAGTCAGCAGGGTTCTTCTAACTGAAGACTCTGTTTGAAATAAAGCCACAGACTTCTCCGTGAGGCCCCGGGCCGAATCTGCAGCGTCGCGGCCAGTTCTGCTGACAGGGTGAGATGGCGGAGGCTCGTGTGGAGCACCAACACTGGCGTGGGCCGGTCGGGCCGAATGGCCTGTTTCTGTGCTGTATATTCTGTGTAATTCCAGGTGATTTGATACTCGGGTTTAGATTATATTTTGCTGGGATGCTCACAGGAGCTTGTGCGATGGCGAGCTGCTCCTCCCCAGCGTCGGTGGCAAGCATCGCCTCGGGGAGCTTTGTGCTTCCGGATTGCGAGAGCGCCGCAGACGTGCTGTGTTTTCTGAGCCGGCGCAGGTGATCGCGCTGAATTGCTCGTTCGGTAAAGGGAGTGCTTCAAGTAATTGGGATTGAGACCTGACCCCAGACAAGGAACGTGTTTTAGGCTTGTGCATTAATCAGTTTAAAACCTCCAGGACCTCTGCGGAATGGTTTGATTGATGAGGAAGATAAGCTGCTGACATCCTGCGGACCGTAGCTGCTGCTGCCGCTCAGTCAGTGGGAAACATTCACTCCCCGACTCCACTTAAACTGAGGTCTGGAGCCAGCATCTGACTCCGAGCGTCAGGAGGCACCACCTCCTGTTCACCTCTCGTTCTTTCGCAAATTATCACCAATCTATCACTTCTGGCCACCGACCCACTGGCCAGAGGAAGCAGATTCTCCCTGCTTGCTCTATCAAAACCCCTCACATTTGAACACCTCTACTAACTCAGAGAATCATCGAAATTTACGGCAAAGAAGGAGGCCATTCGGCCCATCGTGTCTGTGCCGGCCGACAAAGAGCTATCCAGCCTAATCCCGCTTTCCAGCACTTGGTCCGTAGCCCTGCAGGTGACGGCACTTCAAGCGCATATCCAAGCACTTTTTAAATGTGATGAGGGTCTCTGCCTCTACCACCCTTTCAGGCAGTGAGTTCCAGACCCCCACCACCCTCTGGATGAAAGAAGTTCTCAACTCCCCTCTAATCCTTCCACCAATTACTTTAAATCTATGCCCCCTGGTTATTAACCTCTCTGCTAAGGGAAATAGGCCCCTCATAATTTTATACACCTCAATCAAGTCTCCCCTCAGCCTCCTCTGTTCCACAGAAAATAACCCCAGCCTATCCAGTCTTTCCTCAAAGCTAAAATTCTCCAGTCCTGGCAATATCCTCGTAAATCTCCTCCATTCCCCCTCTAGTCCAATCTCATCCTTCCTGTAATGTGTTGACCAGAACTGCACGCAGTATTCTAGCTGCGGCCTAATTAGTGTTTTATACAGTTCAAGCATAACCTCCCTGCTCTTATATTCTATGCCTCAGCTAATAAAGGCAAGTATCCCGTATTCCTTCTTAACCACCTTATCTACCTGGCCTGCCTACCTTCGGAGATCTATGGACATGCACTCCAAGGTCCCTCTGATCCTCTGCACTTCAGTGTCCTACCATTTAATGTGTGTTCCCTTGCCTTGTTCGCCCTCCCCAAATGCATTACCTCACACTTCTCCGGATTGAATTCCATTTGCCACTTACCACCTGATGAGTCCATTGATATCTTCCTGCGGCCTACAGCTTCCTTCTTCATTACCCACCGCACGGCCCATTTTAGTAGCTCCCCTTGACCACCTCTGCTCGAAGGAGAACAATCTCAGCTTCTCCAAGCTCGCCACATAACTGAGCTGATAGCTGGTGGTATCCTGGTAAACCTCCTCTAACCTCTCCAGGACACCCTTCCTAAAGCGTGGCGAGGGTCACATGATTTACCGAACTCGTGCAGTTGTCGGCTCTTTTATATTTACTGCCGAGCGTTTTTTCTTGCTCTAGAAAGTTGATTGGGGGGAAAAACATAAAAGTAACGTACAGGACTCTTTGGCTTGCAGGAAATTCGCCGTTTACATCAGTATGTGAAGTTTGCAGTACGGGATGTTAATGATGTGTTGGATATGGAATGGGAGCAATACCAGGAAAAGAACAAGAAACACAAGTAAGTGGGTCTCGGCACAGAGCTTGGAAATGTGCCTCGGCTTTAGAATACGGTGCCGGCCGTGGCTCAGTGGCTAGCATGCTCTTCTGAGTCAGAAGGTCGTGGGTTTAAGTCCGCGCTCCAGAGACTTGAGCGCAGAAGCTAGGCTGAGGGAGCGCTGCACTGTCGGAGGGGCAGTACTGAGGGAGTGCTGCACTGTCGGAGGGGCAGTACTGAGGGAGTGCTGCACTGTCGGAGGGGCAGTACTGAGGGAGTGCTGCACTGTCGGAGGGGCAGTACTGAGGGAGTGCTGCACTGTTGGAGGGGCAGTACTGAGGGAGTGCCGCACTTTTGGAGGGGCAGTACTGAGGGAGTGCCGCTCTGTCGGAGGGGCAGTACTGAGGGAGCGCCGCACTGTCGGAGGGGCAGTACTGAGGGAGCGCCGCACTGTCAGAGGGGCAGTATTGAGGGAGCGACGCACTGTCGGAGGGGCAGTACTGAGGGAGAGCCGCACTGTCGGAGAGGCAGTACTGAGGGAGCGCCGCACTGTCGGAGGGGCAGTACTGAGGGAGCGCTGCACTGTCGGAGGGGCAGTACTGAGGGAGCGCCGCACTGTCGGAGGGGCAGTGCTGAGGGAGCGCCGCACTGTCGGAGGGGCAGTACTGAGGCAGTGAGTTCTTGATGTCTTGAGGTCGTGAAAACCGCTATATAAATGCAAGTACTCTCTTTAAATTGGGATTGACCCAGACATTGCCCGTGAGCCCCTGTTATCTGACCCTTGAAGCTGTATTTGTGCCCTAGTGTTTGTATGTTTTCCTGTTGAATGCACCATTATTTGAGTTGTGGGACTGGAGCATGGGAAATAACACCTCCCTCTGGTGGATTTAGACCAATGTGTGAGCAGCCTTTTTCTACTTGCCCATACTCTCTAGTTTAGAAGGGATTTACGAGAATGGTTCCAGGGATGAGAGACTTCAGTTATGTGGATAGACTGGAGAAGCTGGGGTTGAGAGGAAATTTGATGGAGGTGTTCAAAAATCATGAGGGGTCCGGACAGAGTAGATAGAGAGAAACTGTTCCCATTGGCGGAAGGGTCGAGAACCAGAGGACACTGATTTAAGGTGATTGGCAGACGAACCAATGGCGACATGAGGAAAAGCTTTTTTTACGCAGCGAGTGGTTAGGATCTGGAATGCACTGCCTGAAAGGGTGGTGGAGGCAGATTCATTCATGGCTTTCAAAAGGGAGTTGGATAAGTACCCGAAGGAAAATTGTTTGCAGGGCTACAGGGAAAGGGCGGGGGAGTGGCAGGGCTAGAAGAGGAGACGTGTGGCAATATTGACCCCTTCACACGGATCCCCCCCCCCGCCCCCTGCCAAATATTGACCCCTTCACACGGACCTCCCCCCCCCCCCCCCCCGCCAAATATTGACCCCTTCACACTGAACCCCCACCCCAGATGTTGACTTACTCCCAGGAACTTGTGCTCTGTTTCTATTTTCAGAGGATACGGTGCTGTCATTGCGGAAAATATTTGTGTACAGCAGCAGATTTCACCTAAAGTCATCAAATATAGAAATCTGTTGGCAAACAGACGGAAATCGAACCCTGCGGATCCCTTTTAGCTCCGGGGCTCTAGTTTGAAAGCCTGTGCTGCAAGTTCACACTTAGCCATTGAAGGACCATTAAAGCCCTTGGATTCCATGTATATGTGCAGTATTACCCAGGAACAGGCCACTGGGCCCAACAGGTCCGTGCCGGTGTTTGTGCTCCACACGAGTCTCCTCCCACCCCTCTTCATCTCGCCCTATCAGCAAATCCTTCTATTCCTTTCTCCCTCGTGTTTATCTAGCTTCCCGTTAAAGGCATCTATACTATTCGCCTCAACCACTCCCTGTGGTAGCGAGTTCCACATTCTCACCGCTCTCTGGGTAAAGATGTTTCTCCTGAATTCCCTATTGGATTTTAGTGGCTAACGTCCCCGCTAAGCTGCACGGCCGCACCGTGGTCTTGAGATCCCGCGCAGGCCGCTGACCGGCTTCTACAGGGAAGAAACCACTCGTGCGCGAAAATTTGAATGCATCTCGCGCCCAGTTAAAGGGACTGTGCACTATGAGAGGGAACATTGTTGGTGTCTATCTTCTCTACGTCTACCCTATCAAACCCCTTCATAATCTTAAGACCTTTATCTGGTCACCCCTCAGCCTTCTCTTTTCTAGAGAAGAGAGCCTCCGCCTGTTCAATCTTTTCTGACGGGAAGAACCTCTCAGTTCTGGTATCGTCCTTGTAAATCGTAAATCGTGTACTCTAACCAAGGTTCTCTACAAGTATGTGTTTGGTGATTTTAGTTTTCATATACCCGGCGTGTGAGGAGCAGCTGTGTGTTTCATCTTTATTATTTTGTCTGTTTTTAATTTTTTTAAACTTTCACTATTTCATTCTAGGCACTTGCTTCTACCGGAGAGGGAAGTATTGTTTAACGCATTGGCTAGTCATCATGAGATCATTAACCAGCAGGATAAGAAGATTAATGAACTGATAAACAGCCTGCAGAATCTCCGCATTTATAATCAGACCTCCAAGTGGTGCGTGCCCAGTGACAAGTGTCTGCAGAGCGATCTGTGGTAGGTTTTACATCGCTCCCTATTAAGAACATTCAGTCAAGATTCTCAGATAGCCAATATGATGAAGCAGAAAAAGAGTGCGTATGACAGATGTCAGGTTGCAAATACGTCTGAGAATCAGGCTATATACAGAAAGGTCAGAGGAGAAGTGAAAAAGAAAATAAGAGGGGCAAAGAGAGGGTATGAGAATAGAATGGCAGCTAACATAAAAGGTAATCCAAAAGTCTTCTATAGGCATATAAATAGTAAACGGGCAGCAAGAGGAGGGTGTGGCCGATTAGGGACCAAAAAGGAGACCTACGCATGGAGGCCGAGGGTATGGCTGAGGTACTAAACAAGTACTTTGCATCTGTCTTCACCAAGGAAGAGGATGCTGCCATAGACATAGTGAAGGAGGGGGTAGTGAAGATACTTGATAGGATAAAAATTGATAAAGAAGGGGTATTAGAAAGGCTGGCTGTACTTAAAGTAGTAAAGTCACCAGGAGTGGATGGGATGCATCCTAGGATGTTGAGGGAGGAAATCGCGAAGGTACTGACCATAATATTCCAATCCTCCATAGATATGGGGGTGGTGCCAGAGGACTGGAGAATTGCAAATGTTATATCATTGTTCAAAAAAGGGTGTAAAGATAAACCCAACAACTACAGGCCAGTCAGTTTAACCTCGTAGTGGGGAAGCTTTTAGAAACAGTAATCGGACAAAATTAACAGTCACTTGGATAGGTGGGGATTAATTAAGGAAAGCCAGCACAGATTTGTTAAAGGCAAATCGTGTTTAACCAACTTGATCGAGTTTTTTGATGAGGTAACAGAGAGGGTTGATGAGGATAAGAAAAAGAAAGAAAGATTTGCATTTATATAGCGCCTTTCAGGACCACCGGATGTCTGAAAGCGCTTTACAGCCAATGAAGTACTTTTGGAGTGCAGTCACTGTTGTAATGTGGGACACACGGCAGCCAATTTGCGCACAGCAAGCTCCCACAAACAGCAATGTGATAACCAGATAATCCGGTTGACGTGGTGTATATGGATTTCCAAAAGGCGTTCGACAAAGTGCCACATAATAGGCTTGCCAGCAAAGTTGAAGCCCATGGAATAAAAGGGACAGTGGCAGCATGGATACGAAATTGACTAAGTGACAGGAAACAGAGAGTCGTGGTGAACGGTTGTTTTTCGGACTGGGGGAAGGTATAGAGTGGTGTTCCCCAGGGGTCAGTTCTAAGACCACTGCTTTTCCTGATATATATTAATGACTTGGACGTGGGTGTACAGGGCACAATTTCAAAATTTGCAGATGACACAAAACTTGGAAGTATAGTGAACAGTGAGGGGGAGAGTGATAGACTTTAGGAAGACAGGCTGGTGAAATGGGCGGACACGTGGCAGATGAAATTTAATGCAGAAAAGTGTGAAGTGATGCATTTTGGTAGAAAGAATGGGGAGAGGCAATATAAACTAAAGGGTACAATCATAAAGGGGGTGCACAAACAGAGACCATTGAAGGTGGCAGGGCATGTTGAGAAAGCAGTTAAAAAGGCTTATGGGATCCTGGGCTTCATAAATAGAGGTATAGCGTACAAAAGTGTAGAAATTATGATGAACCTGTATAAAACACTGTTTCGGCCCCAACTGGAGTATTGTGTCCAATTCTGGGCACCGCACTTTAGGAAGGATGTGAAGGCCTTAGAGAGTGTGCAGAAAAGATTTACGAGAATGATTCCAGGAATGAGGGACTTCAATTACATGGATAGACTAGAGAAGCTGGCGTTGTTCTCCTTAGAGCAGAGAAGGTTGAGAGGAGATTTGATAGAGGTGTTCAAAATCATGAGGGGTCTGGACAGAGTAGATAGAGAGAAACTGTTCCCATTGGCGAAAGGGTCGAGAACCAGAGGACACAGATTTAAGGTGATTGGCAAAAGAACCAAAGGCGACATGAGGAAAAACTTTTTTACACAGCGAGTGGTTAAGATCTGGAATGCACTGCCTGAAAGGGTGGTGGAGGCAGAGTCAATCTTATCTTTCAAAAGGGAGTTGGATAAATATCTGAAAGAAAGAAATTTGCAGGGCTACGGGGAAAGGGCGGGGGAGTGGGACTAGCCGAGAGTCGGCACGGGCTCGACGGGCTGAATGACCACCTTCCGTGCTGTAACCATTCTGTGATTCTCAATGCTGCATTAGGTGTCAGCTGTGTCTCAGTAGGTAGCACACGTGCCTCTGAGTGAGAAGGTCATGGGTTCAGGTCCCACTCCAGGGACTTGAGCACAGAACCTAGGATGATACTCCCAATGCAGTACTGAGGGAGTGCTGCACTGTCAGAGGTGTCGACTTTTGGATGAGACGTTAAACAGGTGGACATAAAAGATCCCATGGCATTCCTTGGACGTAGGGCAGGGGAGTTATCCTCAGTAATAACAGAAAATGCTGGAAGCACTCAGCAGGCCAGGCAGCATCCGTGGAGAGAGAAACAGAGTTAACGTTTCAGGTCGATGACCTTTCATCTGAGCTGGAAAAAGGTTCGAGATGTAACAGATTTGGAGCAGGTACAGAGACTGGGAAAGGGGGAGCGGAGGGAAGGGAGGAATTGAAGGAACAGTCTGTGCTGGGGTAGGAGGCAAGATTGCTTAAATGTTGCAAATGGGGATGGCAGAATCATCAACAGCCGCCTGAAAAATGGGGGCAGGGGTTATAGTCTGAAATTGTTGAACTCAATGTTGAGTCCGGTTGAATGTTGAGTTATACCCGGTGTCCTGGGGCCAATATTTATCCCTCAATCAACATCACTAAAACAGATTATCTGGTCATTATCACATTGCTGTTTGTGGGAGCTTGCTGTGCGCAAATGGACTGTCGCGTTTCCTACATTAGGACAGTGACCACATTTCAAAAGCTCTTAATTGTCTGTGAAGCGCTTTGGGGCATCCCGAGGTTGTGAAAGGCGCTATAGAAATGCAAGTTCTTTGAAGACTTGGCCACCCGCCTCCAGGGAAGTTATTGGCCCTGATGTGCGTCTGTGGAGTTTGTGTTGTCCAGCGTGTGCCGTATCAGTATTTGGTGAGACTTGGTGGATGGCGAGGTGTTTGCCCAGGAGTGTCTCTCTTTGCCACTTTCGTTTTTGCATTTCCGTCGGAGTGGCCTGTGCGGCTGCCCGTCTAAAGTATTCTGAAACTTGCTGGTCAAATGAAAAATGTAGTATAGGACAAGGCGAAAGGCTCCTCACCTTGAACTGAAAGATGGAAAATCTTTTTACTTGCGCTGCAATAATAGTTGAGCAGTCCGCCAAGTGCTGACCTTATTCTATATCAGAGTTTTAAAAGTGTCATTTTTATTGTCCCCTACAAAAGTCATGTTAAATGCTAGCCATTTGTCTTGTGCAGATGCCACCATGTCCTTAAGTAATAAAACAAATTGGATCGGAGCGAGGAAATGGATTTCAGGTTATTTTTGTCGGTGGATTGCTGACTCGGAGAAAGGTGTCGGAGCCTTGGCACAGTCCCAGCTCTCGCGGGTGTTGTGTTGGATGGATTTTGACCTTCGAATGAAGCTTGCTTGGTTGCCCCTTGTCTTCTGAATTAATGTGCTTCATTTGATCCTTATTAAACGTCGGGCGGCTGAGATTCCCCACAGTCACAGTGGGGCCTGAACAATCCTGTAAATTCCGCCTTGGTGCAAAGACAAACCTTATCTGGCAGTCTTGCAAAGGTAACCGCAAAGATCTATACCGGAGCCTTTGATAAAGAGCTGGTTATATACAGAAGCTTCTAAGCACAGAAGGGGCCCATTGTGTTTGTGCTAGCTCTAAAATAATCCCAAACTAACCCTGCTGCCCCAATTCTGAATCACATTTTAACCATACATTCAGTATGTGTCCCGGTTTACTTTTTCTTCAGCTGGGACACTGAGCTGGAGATGCTTCGCAATGTTCTGGTGAAAACTACCTTGGATGGAGTGTCAAAGGTGACGTCAGGCAGCCCAGGTAAATCATCGCTGTATCGTGTCTGATTCGTTCATGGGGAAAGGGTTTATCTGTTTGAAGTGAACTTTTAACGCAACGTGTTTATCACATCACAGAATTATACCGCACAGAAGGAGGCCATTCGGCCCATCAGGCCCGTCTTCGTTCTTTGAAAGAGCTATCCAATTATTCCCACTCCCCTGCTCTTTCCCCATAGCCCTACCCCATTCCCACTGTCCCTTATCCAATACCCCTTTGTCCCATATCCTTGGTCCCCAATCCCATACCCCCATCTCCTACCTCCATCCCATACCCTCTGTCCGCCATTCTCATACCGCATGTGCCCAATCTCATACCCCTATCCTACCCTCTGTCCCCTACCTCGTCCCCCCCCTACTCCCCAGTTTATCTGTGCAACTTATCAAAAACACCCTGCCTACTTCCTCTTATGGGCTAGAGGGTCAGGGCACCACTTGGTGTATCATTAAACCACACAGTTCAGACGATCTCGGGTTTGATTCCCGTGCGGAATTAGCGGATCTCGGCTGGTGCAGTCGTTGGGGTACTGCAATCACTCTCCTGGCCTATGGAGGTTGTGTGTGTCTGGATGTCGGGGGAGAACAGGGTTGCGTTCAGCTCTCCACTGCGACATGGCCTGATGGGGTGCTTAACAACTGCACCTTCAGGAGAGGAGGGGATTGAATAGGGGTGCGGAGGAAGCATTGCACGCCCATAATAGGTGTCGACTGTGGCTCAGTGGGTAGCACTCTCTGAGTCAGAACGTCACTGGTTTAAGATCCTCGCCAGAGCCTTGAGCACAATATACAGGCTGACACTCCCAGTGCAGTGCTGAGGGAGCGCTGCTCTGTCTGAGGTGCCATCTTTTGGATGAGACGTTAAACCGAGGCCCCGTCTGCGTGCTCAGGTGGACATAAAAGATCCCGCGGCCACTATTTGAAGAAGAGCAGGGGAGTTCTCCCCAGTGTCCTGGGCCAATATTTATCCCTCAACCAACATCACTAAAAAACAGATTATCTTGTCATTATCACATTGCTGTTTGTGGGAGCTTGCTGTGCGCAAATTGGCTGCCGCGTTTCCTACATTACAACAGTGACTCCACTTCAAAAATACTTCATTGGCTGTGAAATGCTTTGGGACGTCCTCAGGCCATTGAAGGTGCGATATAATCCATCTTTCGAGCCTGTTTGGCATTTGACTGTTGGTAGGTGCATGTTTTTGGTCTCCTTACTTGGGGACATTCGGAAACGTGCCCCATGAGGTCATGTCTGGGTATCTTGGGGCTGATGACAGCCTCGGTCTTTGTGGTTCATTGTGCTGATGGGACTTCCTCTCCCACTTCTGCCTCAGTGGTATTTGTAAGGCAGCCACCAGACCTCGACGGAATATTCCACTGTACATTTAATTTGGGGGGGGGGAGGGGGGAAAGAACGATTTGTGATTTGGAGCTCAATTTCTAATGTATTTCCAGGGTTCTGACCCGGAAGTAGTCCTACCTGTTGAGTACCACAGAGCGAGCATTCTGCGGTATGTAAGGACAGGAAATTAAGGACAGGATTCATCTTTTTCGAATGCTGTGCTCTGCGCAATGAAGTCCCACTGAACCAGCACCTGTAATTGATACAGGCGAGAAGGGGAGTCGGTGCTTCACACGCGCCCCCCACCCCCCCCCCCTCCAATTTCCGCCCCAAAGGCTGGGGCACAGTTCTGCATGTGATGGTCGCACTCCACCACCTCGCCCAGTGGCCAGTATTCACGTTCGAGCCTCGACAGCAATCGTCAAATGACCTTGTATTCACTAGAAAGGTTCGTAGAGTCATAGGATGATACAGCACAGAAGGAGGCCATTCGGCCCATCGCGCCTGTGCTGGCTCTTTGGCATACCCCTTCAATTAGTCCCACTTCCCCCTGCTCTTTCCCCACAGCCCTGCAAATTTTTTCCCTTCAAGTATTTATCCAATTCCCTTTTTTGAGTGTTACTATTGAATCTGCTGGATAGTCTCACTTCTTTAAAGGGCCTCTGAATTATAGTGTGTGTGTGTCAAGGGACTAAATTTAGCTTGTGGGGGACACGATGCACCCTCTAATATAATGAAAGGTGCAGTGACGCTTAAGTCAACAAGCTGTTGGAACTTGGGACTAGAGGAGAAAATTCACAAACTCCAAGCAAGGTTCGTGATTAGAAAAAACTCTTTCACCCCCCACACACAAAATAGGATAGTGGGACAGATTCCTAGAGTTGATGTGGGTCAATTGACAGTTTTAACAAGGAGCTGGTTTGGTCTCTTGTTTTTAATTCATTCTCGGGATGTGGGTGTCGCTGGCAAGGCCAGCATTTATTGCCCATCCCTAATTGCCCTTGAAGTTGGTGGTGAGCTGCTTTCTTGAATACAACTGAGTGGCAGTTAAGAGTCAACCACATTGCTGTGGGTCTGGAGTCAGAGTTATTCCTTAAAGGACATTAGTGAACCAGATGGGTTCTTAACGACAATCCAGCAGTTTCATGGTCACCATTACCATTCACCAGATTGATTTAATTGAATTTAAATTCCCCAGCTGCCGCGGTGGGATTTGGACTCGTGTCTCATTCGCCTAGGCCTCTGGATTACCAGTCCAGTGACATCACCACTATGTTACCTTTCTCCTATGTTGAGAAGAGGCATTCAAGGTTTTAGCGATATGAGAGGGAGATGTGTGCTTGGTGTTCCTTAAAATAAGGGATCGATGCCAAAGGGCTTTTCACTGGCTCTGCATTTCTCTGTCCTTGTTTTTTTAATGTAATTCTAATTAAAGCTGAGTGAGCGCCACTTGGCCAAGATTTCCTTCTGGTTTGAGCAAGTGTTGCATATATAAGGTGCTTTATCTCGCTCAAATGTCCCAAAGCACTTTGCGCATAATGAGTTTATTTTGAAGTGCAGTCGCCGGTACGGGGTATATGTGGCAGCCATGTTGCATGCGGCTAGATCCCACAAACCGCAATAAAGAAACACCACAAAATGCTAGAAACTGCAGCAGCCAGTCCAGGACCTGTGGCGAGTGTGGACGAGGTTTGGGGGTGTAACCCTTCATCAGAACTGCGCGACGTGTTTCCTCTTTTGGTGGAATAGGTGGAGGGATGAATGTTGGCCAAGACAGCAGGAGAACTTCCTGCTCTTTAAATAGTGCCGTCCGATCTCGAGCCTCCACCGGAGCAGGCAGATTTTCCCAGTTGAACATTCCCCAGGGTTCACGTACATAAATCTTTGAAGGTGGCAGGACAGGCTGTTTGAAAAAGCATACAGAGCCCTTGCCTTTATAAATAGAGGCATAGAGTACAAAAGCCAGGAAGTTATGCTAAACCTTTATACATCACTGGTTAGATCCCAGCTGGAGTCTGGCACCACACATTAGGAAGGCTGTCAAGGCCTTGGAGAGGGTGCGGAGGAGATTTACCACAATGGTACCAGGGATGAGGGAATTCAGTTACGTGGAGAGACTGGAGAAGATGGGATTGTTCTCCTTGGAGCAGCGAAGGTTAAGGGGAGATTTCATAGAGGTGTTCAAAATTATGAAGGGTTTTCATAAAGTACTTGAGGAGAAACTGTTTCCAGTGGCAGGAGGGTCGGTAACCAGAGGACACAGATTGAAGATAATTGCCAAAAAAGGCAAGGGGGGAGATGACATGTTTTACTCAGTGAGTTATGATCTGGAATGCACTGCCTGAAAGGGTGGTGCAAGCAGATTCAATAATAACTTTTAAAAGGTTAATTGGATCTCCACTTAAAAGGGAAAAAATTGCAATGGGGGAAGAGCAGGAGAGTGGGATGAATGGGAGAGCTTTTTCAAAGAGCCGGCACAGGCCCGAGGGGCTGAATGGCCTCCTGTGCTGTATCATTCTATGAACTACTCTTATAGTTTAGGAATAGGAAGTTGAGGTCGAGGATCAGCCATGATCATATTGAATGGCGGAGCAGGCCCGAGGGGCTGAATGGCCGACTCCTGCTCCTATTTCTTATGTTCTTCTGAAGGAGAGATGACGGACACACCCCTGGATTGACTTTCAGACCTTGATAGTGTGCAGTGTTTTTAACACGTCTTTTTTTTAATCTTCAGGCAAACTTTCTCCAGTGAAGCAATCCCAGCTACGGAACTTCCTTTCAAAAAGACAGACTCCACCTGTGCGATCCACTGCACCAGGTAATGCAGATAGAATCCTGAGGAAATGGGCGGGGTGGGCACCTGTAAGGGGAGTGGAAAGAGATTTGCTTGAACCTGATGGGTCAGTGCAGCTAGCTGCAGCGACTTCTGTGCTGATACCGAGCACCACCGGCGTGGAACTCAAGATGCAGTCCCCCAGGTCTTAAAATGTCCATGTTTAAATCGGACAGTCGCTTATATCTCCAACATTCCCCCTAAGCTGTGCGGCCACTCAGCGCGCTCTGTCGGTCGCGCACAGCCCGGGACCGGCTTTTCCAATGTTAACTTTCGCGCCCGTGAGAAACTGAATGGGCCGCGCACCCGGGAAAAAAATTAATGCGGGGGACACATTGCCATTATCCATTTGTGTTATGTCAATTTCAAAGTTGCCGGTTATAGTGCCTATGGGGCTCTGTTTATTTCGGGCAGAAGCTGCTGTGCTCACTCACTAGTTCACACCCCGTGGAGGTGCACCGAATGCAAGAACAAACAGAAATAAATAACATCTCGTTAATGTTCAGTTACCTTTTTGTGCACTTAAACCCTCCTAATCCCCTCTTGTGGTGTGGGGTTACAGTTTGCACTAAGCACTGACTGCCGTTTAAATGAAGGTGGAGGTTAAAGTGGAGCTGGAAACAACCGGACGAAAGGTCACTACACGGAAGGAATATTCTTGTTATACTGCAATAGGGCTAACCACGTTATACCAGCCATTGCGTATAGCGGGCAAATCGCGTTCGCACGAACACGCCCGCTATAAGTGGTGGGGGACTGTACTTTAAAATCAGTGCGCTGTCTCTCTCTTGAAGGAAACACAACTCGCTCTTTGTTCTGAGAGAATTAATCTGTGTCCTGCCCATTATTTTTCCCTGCAGCTAATTTGTCCAGGTCAGCTTTCTTATCCCCAAAATGTTACGAAGAGTTGGAAGAGGTGAGCCAGGCCTCCTCCGCCTCGCCGCACCTGGATCTTGAAGGTCTTCAGACCGAGGAGCTGGAGGAGGCGCCTTCGTTCAGGCATTCTCCCATCGCGAGGCTGCCCTCCTTCCCGCCGGCGCTGATCACCGCACAGTCGACTCCCTGTGGCAAACTGCAGCCCGCCGTGACTCTCGCTGCCACCGCAGGTAAGAATGTGAAATAAAAAGTCTGCTGGTGTCGGTCACACAGTACTGTCGTATCAAGAAAGACGTGCATTTCTATAGCGCCTTCCACCTCAGAACATACCAAAGCGCTTCATAGCCAATGAAGTACTTTTTGAAGTGTAGTCACTGTTGTAGGAAAACACAGCAGTCAATTTGCATACAGTAAGCTTCCACAAATAGCAATGCAATAAATGACCAGATAATCCAGTTTTAATTTTTTTTTTAAGTGATGTCGCTTAAGGGATAAATATTGCCCAAGGGGAACCCCTGTACTCTTCTTCAAAATAAAGCCGTGGGATCTTTTACGACTGCCTGAGAGATCAAATATATTGCACTGTTTTTATATGTTAACCTTTTAAGATGTGAAGTATCGTTTGTGCTACCATAGAAAACCTATTGCAATTTTCATATAATGTTTGTAAAAATAGTACCTCATGTTTTATTGAATGTGGGGTGGAGTGTCCTGACTTAGAGGATATACCGAGATTTTAAGAGAAGGGAGCACCATCCGTGGCTAACTAAGGAAGTAAAGGATGGTATCAAATTGAAAACGAAGGCATACAATGTTGCCAAGATTGGTGGGAGGCCAGAGGATTGGGAAATTTTTAAAAACGAGCAAAGGATGACTAAAAAAATAATAGAGAGATGAATTATGAGAGTAAACTGGCAAAAAATATTAAAACATAGTAAGAGCTTCTACAGGTATATAAAAAGGAAGAGAGTAGCTAAAGTAAATATTGGTCCCTTAGATGATGAGACTGGGGAATTAATAATGGGGAATGGGGTAATGGCAGAGACTCTGAACAAATATTTTGTATCTGTCTTCACGGTAGAAGACACCAACAACATCCCAATAATGGATAATCAAGGGACATAGGGAGGGGGGAACTAAAGACAGTCACGCTCACGAAGGAAAACGCACTTGGTAAAATAAAAGATGGCCTGCATCCCAGGGTCCTAAAAGAAGTGGCTGCGGAGATAGTGGATGCATTGGTTGCAATATACCAAAATGCCTTGGATTCTGGAGAGGTCCCAGCAGTTTGGAAAACCGCAAATGTACATAAGAACATAAGAAATAGGAGCAGGAATAGGCCAATCGGCGCCCCTATTTAAGAAAGGAGGGAGACAGAAAGCAGGAAACTATAGACCAGCTGGCCTAACATCTGTCATTGGGAAAATGCTGGAGTCCTTCATTAAGGAAGCAGTAGCAGGGCATTTGGAAAATCATAATGCAGTCAAGCAGAGTCAGCATGGTTTTATGAAAGGGAAATCATGTTTAATAAACTTGCTGGAGTTCTTTGAGGATGTAACGAGCAGGGTGGACAAGGGTGAGCCAGTGGATGTGGTGTATTTGGATTTCCAGAAGGCATTCGATAAGGTGCCACATAAAAGGTTACTGCATAAGATAAGAGCTCACGGAGTTGGGGGTAATATATTAGCATGGATAGAGAATTGGTTAACTAACAGAAAGCAAAGAGTCGGGATAAATGGGTCATTTTCCAGTTGGCAAACAGTAACTAGTGTGGTGCCACAGGGATTGGTGCTGGGGCCTCAACTATTTACAATCTACATTAATGACTTGGATGAAGGGACCGAGTGTAATGTAGCCAAGTTTGCGGATGATACAAAGGTGGGTGGGAAAGCAAGTTGTGCAGAGGACTCAGAATCTGCAAAGGGATATAGACAGGCTAAGTGAGTGGGCAAACATTTGGCAGATGGAGTATAATGTGGGAAAGTGCGAGGTTATCCAATTTGGTAGGAAAAATAAAAAAACATTATTTAAATGGAGAGAGATTACAAAATGCTACAGTTCAGAGGGACTTGGGGGTCCTTGCGCATGAAACACAAAAAGTTAGCATGCAGGTACAGCAAGTAATCAAAAAGGCAAATGGAATGTTGGCCTTTATTGCAAGGAGGTTGGAGCATTAAAGCAGGGAAGTCCTGCTACAACTGTACAGGGTATTGGTGAGACCACACCTGGAGTACTGCGTACAGTTTTGGTCTCCTTATTTAAGGAAGGATATACTTGCATTGGAGGCAGTTCAGAGAAGGTTCACAAGGTTAATTCCAGAGATGAGGGGGTTGACTTCTGAAGAAATATTGAGCAGGTTGGGCCTATACTCATTGGAATTTAGAAGAATGAAAGGTGATCTTATTGAAACATATAAGATACTGAGGGGGCTTGACAAGGTAGATGCAGAGAGGATGTTTCCCCTCATGGGGAAATCTAGAACTCGGGGGCACAGTCTCAGAATAAAGGGTCGCCCTTTTAGAACTGAGATGAGGAGGAATTTCTTCTCTCAGAGGGTCGTAAATCTGTGGAATTCTCTGCCCCGGAGAGCCATGGAGGCTGGGTCATTGAATACATTTAAGGTGTAGATAGACAGATTTTTGCAAGATAAGGGAGTGAAGGGTTAAGGGGAGCGGGCAGGGAAGTGGCTTTGAGCCCAAGATCAGCCATGATCTTATTGAATGGCGGAGCAGGCTCGAGGGGCCGAGTGGCCTATTCCTGCCCCTATTTCTTATGTTGTTACAGTTTGCCAAGGAAGTGGATTCCTGGAAAGTTGTCCAGATATGATATAATGTGTTTATGCAGTGCTACTGGCTGGAGCTGGCTGTAGCTTGCCTCTCTCTGGCTTATTTCTAATGATGAAACTTATTTTCCCATCTCCCACTAGTAGTTGTGGTTTGCAAGAAAGAAAGACTTGCATTTCTATAGCGCTTTTCACGCCTGCAGGATGTCTCAAAGCGCTTTACAGCCAATGAAGTATTTTTGAAGTGGAGTCACTGTTGTAATGTAGGAAACGCAGCAGCCAATTTGTGCACAGCAAGCTCCCACAAACAGCAATGTGATAATGACCAGATAAACTGTTTTTTAGTGATGTTGATTGAGGGATAAATATTGGCTCAGGACACTGGAGGGAATGCCCCAGCTCCTCTTCGAAATAGTGCCGCGGGATCTTTTGCGCCCACCTGAGAGAGCAGATGAGGCCTTGGTTTTAACGTTTCATCCGAAAGACGGATTTGCAGTCAAATGAATTGTTTCTGCAGTCACATACAGCACTTGGCTGCTGGATTCTCCTCTAGGCTGTGACAGAACAGCAGTACAGTAGTGGGCACGTGTATAAACTTGGGAAAGATGTATTGTGTCTGCCTCCTTTTTTGTTGAGCTGTGGCCTTTTTGCAGTCAGTAGTGGGCTGTGGTGCAAGAAAATTGAACAAGGGCTGCCAAGTTAAACAAACAGTCTTCGCCCACACGCCAGTTCCTTGAGGGAAATTGGCACTTATGCCAATCGGCTGCTTTTGGTCAAATGGGACACGAGAGGAAAAACTTCCGACTTGGTGTTTGAACAGAATAGCGTTTGTAAACGTACAAAGAGGAAGGAGTTTATTTTGGGAGTTTGGAGGAGTAGGGTTGACTGCGTGATTTACCTGATGTATGAAGGTGGTTACAGCTTTGGCACCTCTTATTTGTTTCGAAACACAATTTCCAGTTAAACAAGCCATAACTCTTCCAGGAATTCCACGACTCTAGACTCACATGGAAATAGCCAAATACTTCCAAAACACGCCCAAAGTTGCAGGTCTCCTCTCTAACCTCCAAATGGCCATTGGATCTGGCCAAGATTGGCCATGGCTGTGGGAGTGGGGGGAGGTTATATGGAACCAGCAGATGAGTCATATTTGGCTGAGTGTAGTCCCATAAATACTATGAACATAAGAAATAGGAGCAGGCCATACGGCCCCTCGAGCCTGCTCCGCCATTCAATGAGATCACGGCTGATGATCTACCTCAAATTCACTTTCTCGCTCGATCCCCATTCTGATGTAAGGTCATCAACTTGAAATGTTAACTTGGTTTCTCTCTCCACAGATGCTGCCTGATCATATCCCTCGATTCCCTTAATATCCAAAAATCTATCGATCTCTGTCTTGAATATACTCAATGCCCGAGCATTCCCAGCCCTCTGGGGTAGAGAATTCCAAAGATTCACCACCCTCTGAGTGAAGAAATTTCTCCTTAACTCAGTCCTAAATGGCCGACCCCTTATCCTGAGACTGTGACCCCTAGTTCTAGACTCTCCAGCCAGGGGAAACAGCCTCTCGGCATCTGACAGGTTTATAGATGCCAACCCATCTTTAATGTAGGTCGTTAAAGGAACATTGCCCCCCCCCCCCCCCCCTTTTCTCAGGTGTTGGGTACCTTTCAGGTGGAGCGGTCCTGGGCTCACAAGTAGCTATAAAAATGAGGTACAAATTGTTTACTGGGCTTGTGTAGGAATCTTCAACTCTTGGATTCAGAGGGCAAGGGTCCTGCTAAGGACACTCTAAGCACCCCTTAGTTGCTGTTATTTAAAAGCTGACATGTTCAGGAGCATCTATCAAAAGACTGTATGATGTAGGATGGGGGGTGGGGGTTACTATAACCAAGGAGTCGTCAGTCAATGCCAGCACATTTTTGAGCTCTTTCCTTCTCTTTGCCCCCACCCTGCACAACCTCCAGTTGAAATGGAATCGACAGCCTCCTTAAACTTAGAGAAGCAATGGCGGAGTGTCATCCTGTAGCAGTCAAGGTTTCACCGTTTATTATAACTTACAAGAAGGATGACTTCAAGCTATGGATGATTGATTCAGGAAGAACGAGCTAGCGGCAGTAAACCTGCTTCGGTTACCTCCAGTCTTGACTATCCCAACACTCTCCATTCTGGCCTCCCGTCTTCCACCCGCCGTAAAGTTCAGTTCATCCAAAGCTCTGCTGCCCGTGTCCTAACTCACACCCAGTCCCGTTCACCCATCACCCCCTGTGCTGACTGCCCCGTGTCCTAACTCGCACCCAGTCCCGTTCACCCATCACCCCCTGTGCTCACTGCCCCGTGTCCTAACTCACACCAAGTCCCGTTCACCCATCACCCCCTGTGCTCACTGCCCCGTGTCCTAACTCGCACCCAGTCCCGTTCACCCATCACCCCCTGTGCTCACTGCCCCGTGTCCTAACTCGCACCCAGTCCCGTTCACCCATCACCCCCTGTGCTCACTGCCCCGTGTCCTAACTCACACCGAATCCCGTTCACCCATCACCCCCTGTGCTCACTGCCCCGTGTCCTAACTCGCACCCAGTCCCGTTCACCCATCACCCCCTGTGCTCACTGCCCCGTGTCCTAACTCACACCCAGTCCCGTTCACCCATCACCCCCTGTGCTCACTGCCCCGTGTCCTAACTCACACCCAGTCCCGTTCACCCATCACCCCCTGTGCTCACTGCCCCGTGTCCTAACTCACACCTAGTCCGGTTCACCCATCACCCCCTGTGCTCACTGCCCCGTGTCCTAACTCGCACCCAGTCCCGTTCACCCATCACCCCCTGTGCTCACTGCCCTGTGCCCTAACTCGCACCAAGTCCCGTTCACCCATCACCCCCTGTGCTCACTGCCCCGTGTCCTAACTCACACCCAGTCCCGTTCACCCATCACCCCCTGTGCTCACTGCCCCGTGTCCTAACTCACACCCAGTCCCGTTCACCCATCACCCCCTGTGCTCACTGCCCCGTGTCCTAACTCGCACCAAGTCCCGTTCACCCATCACCCCCTGTGCTCACTGCCCCGTGTCCTAACTCACACCCAGTCCCGTTCACCCATCACCCCCTGTGCTCACTGCCCCGTGTCCTAACTCACACCGAATCCCGTTCACCCATCACCCCCTGTGCTCACTGCCCCGTGTCCTAACTCGCACCCAGTCCCGTTCACCCATCACCCCCTGTGCTCACTGCCCCGTGTCCTAACTCACACCCAGTCCCGTTCACCCATCACCCCCTGTGCTCACTGCCCCGTGTCCTAACTCACACCCAGTCCCGTTCACCCATCACCCCCTGTGCTCACTGCCCCGTGTCCTAACTCACACCTAGTCCCGTTCACCCATCACCCCCTGTGCTCACTGCCCCGTGTCCTAACTCACACCCAGTCCCGTTCACCCATCACCCCCTGTGCTCACTGCCCTGTGCCCTAACTCGCACCAAGTCCCGTTCACCCATCACCCCCTGTGCTCACTGCCCCGTGTCCTAACTCACACCCAGTCCCGTTCACCCATCACCCCCTGTGCTCACTGCCCCGTGTCCTAACTCGCACCAAGTCCCGTTCACCCATCACCCCCTGTGCTCACTGCCCCGTGTCCTAACTCGCACCCAGTCCCGTTCACCCATCACCCCCTGTGCTCACTGCCCCGTGTCCTAACTCGCACCCAGTCCCATTCACCCATCACCCCCTGTGCTCACTGCCCCGTGTCCTAACTCACACCCAGTCCCATTCACCCATCACCCCCTGTGCTCGCTGACCCGCATTGGCTCCCGGTCCGGCCACCCCATAAATTTAAAATTCTCATCCTTGTGTTCAAATCCTTCCATGGCCTCGCCCTTCCCTATCTCTGTAACCTCCTCCAGCTCTAAAACCGCCGAGATCTCTGCGCTCCTCCATTGACGGCCTCTCTCTCCTTTAAGACACTCCTCAAAACCGACCTCTTTGACCAAGCTTTTGGGCACCTGTCCCAATATCTCCTCATGTGGCTCGGTGTCAAATTTTGTTTGATAATCGCTCCTGTGAAGCGCCTGGGGACGTTTTACTACGTTAAAGACGCTGGATAAATACAAGTTGTTGTTGTGTTGAGGAATTTCATAACTTTACACAGATGGCTTCTCAAAAATGTTTTTTCTTTTCCCCCGCCACCCCCCCCCACCGCCCGCCCGCACGCCCATTCCCATCAGTTCCAAAATCAATGGGTAAGACGGTGAAGCATGGAGCACCAGCTGCCGAGAAGCCGGCCACCAGTGTCCCTGCTGCCGAAGCCGCTGCCCAAGCAGCTTTCCGGAGACAGATGGCCAATCAGGCGCCAGGTAACCAAACTACTGACCGTGACTGGTACAGAGAGGCGGGTGTTGGGGGCGGTGGGGGGTAGGCTCGCAGCCGCTGAGCACCTTGGTTTGAAGATAAATCATTAACGCATTCACAAAAATAAAATCAAAATCAAGTAAATTCCACGGATGTGGTGCTCCAGACCCCCGCCTGAAATATGTGCTGCACTGTCGGAGGTGCCGTCTTTCGGATGAGACCTTAAACCAAAGTCCCCGTCTGCCCTCGGATGGGCTTAAAAGTTCCCGCGGCCACTATTCCGAAGAAGAGCAGGGGAGTTATCCTCTGTGTCCTGGGGCCAATATTTATCCCTCAACCAACATCACTTTAAAAAAAAAAAATGATCTGCTCATTATCACATTGCAGTTTGTGGGACCTTGCTGTGCACAAATTGGCTGCTGTGTTTCTTACATTGCAACAGTTGCTACACTATCAAAAGTACTTGATTGGCTGTAAAGCGCTTTGGGACGTCCTGAGGTCGTGAAAGTCGCAAAATAACTGCAAGGCTTTCTTTTCTTTTTTCATGTGCTTAACACCAGCCAGTGGTGATGGGGGAGGAGAGGGGACGCCGAGCCCTGGCCTGAGAACCCTTGGCAATCTGGCCTACGAGCCTCCGAAGACTTGGTTGTGTCTCTTACTCATTGGGTTTGTCCTGTCTGAAATGTTGTGGGGCCCTGAGGCTTCTTCGTGTTGCCTCATCGTTGGATAAATCCTAAAGCGGAACTTCAAAATCAGTTATGTTTGCAAATTAATGGGGTTTAAACTTTACATGTGGCCCCTTGAGGGTCCGTGCCTTTACCTCAAATGGCAACAAAGACAAAAAGCTGGGATGCTCCTGAGCTACAGGAATGCACGAGTGGTCTTCAGTTAATACACATGGGGGGGGGAAAGGGGGAAGACAACCAATATCTAAGACTTTGGACCACTGCCGTTTGATGATCACTGCCCTGCCAGTTCCCTGAAATTCGCAATTCTACCAACAAAATTTTGGCCTCAGATGAGAGTCCATCTCGCGCTAAGTGTGAAGGGTCGCTGTGGCATTTTTTCACCTGGAGATGGTTAGTTCCAAAGCTGTTAGACAATTGAGCGGTTCAGAAAGTGTCAAAAGGCAGAATGCACGTTGTAAAATCATCTGATTTGTATTTGTAACCTCCTAGCACACAATCAACAACAACAACTTGCATTTGTGTAGCACCTTTAACGTAGTAAAACGTCCCAAGGCGCTTCACAGGAGTGGAATCAGACAGAATTTGACACCGAGCGATATTAGGACAGGTGACCAAAAGCTTGGTCAAAGAGGTCGGTTTTAAGGAGCGTTTTAAAGGAGGAGAGAGAGGCGGAGAGGTTTAGGGAGGGAATTCCAGATCTTGGGGCCCAGGCAGTTGAAGGCACGGCCGCCAATGAAAATCAGAGATGCGTGATAGGCCAGAGTTTGAGGAATGCAGAGATCTCAGGGTTGTAGTGTTGGAGGAAGTTAGAGCTAGGGAGGGGGCAAGGCCATTGGAGGGATTTGAAAACAAGGATGAGAATTTTAACATGGGCTCCAGGTCTGACATTGCCTGAATGTCGGTCAGCAAGCAATCCTAAGCGACTGTTGTATATGAAATGTAAATTAGACTTACTTGCTCTGCACTTAGAGGCAGGAAACCCTATGACAATAGACAACCTTTAAGACTTAAGCATGGTGTAACAAAGTTCTCTAACATTATTATACCCTTTAAATCTGTCATATTAGTGGCAGAAAAAGTGTATTTAATTGATAAATAGTGATTAATTTTGAATCATGTTTTATTTTTGTTTTTAAACTTAGGTCCCAGTGCTCCCCTCACAGAACCCACACTAAAGAGCGTTCCTCCGGTGTCCAGTGCTCAAGTCGTGAAAGATGCAGGCCCGCCTCTGAATCTGTCAACTGTCAGCAGGTGAGTAACAACGGTTACCGCTTGGGGAGGTGGAGGAAATGCAGCTTCTTGTCATCAGTGAGTTGGAATCTGCTCTTTTCAATCACCTGTTTTAAATGGTGCCTTAGCAGATACAGAAGGAGGCTGTTCAGCCCCTCGAGCCTGTTCCGCCATTCAGTTAGATCGCGGCTGATCTGTATCTTAACTCCATCTTACCCGCCTTGGTTCTGTATCCCTTAATACCCTTGCCCTAACAAAAAGTCTATCAATCTCAGTTTTGACATTTTCAGTCGACCATTTTAAAGGAGCGAGTTCCAGATTTCCACTACCCTTTGTGTGAAGAAGTGCTTCCTGACATCACCTCTGAATGGCCTAGCGCTAATGTTAAGGTTATGCTCCCTTGTTCTGGACTAGCCCCCTGCACCCGCCCCCACCCCACCCACCAGAAAAAATAGTTTCTCTCTATCTATTTTTATCAAATCCTTTATAAACACCTCAGTTAGATCACCCATTTTTTTTTTAGTTCAATTGAAGTGCAGGTTCTGTACAATCTGTCACTAACGCGGGTTGGTAGCTATACAATTGACAGAATATGCACCTTCATGAAGATAATATTCTGGTATCTGATAGCAGGATTTGCCTTTATGGGCTGTATAGAGGTGTACTGGAGCTAAATGGGCGTGCTGGGGAATTCTGTACGCTGATTAGACGATGCGTGGGAGTTAATTTGATTAAATCTTAAATAGAGTCATAGAGTTTTACAGCACAGAAAGAGGACCTTCGGCCCATCATGTCTGCGCCGCCCATCCATCCCTGTCCAGTCTAATCCCATTTTCCAGCATTTGGTCCATAGCCTTGTATGCAATGGCATTTCAAGTGCTCATCCAAATGCTTCTTGAATGTTGTGAGGGTTCCTGCCTCCACCACCCTTTCAGGCATTGAGTTCCACATTCCAACCACCCTCTGGGTGAAAAAGTTCCTCCTCAAATCCCCTCTAAATCTCCTGCCCCTTACCCTGAATCTATGCCCCCTTGTTATTGACCCCCCTACTAAGGGGAAAAGTTCCTCTTTATCTACCCTATCTATGCCCCTCATCATTTTGTACACCTCAATCAGGTCCCCCCTCAGCCTTCTTTGCTCCAAGGAAAACAACCCCAGCCTGTCCAGCCTCTCTTCATAGCTGAGGCACTCCATCCCAGGTAGCATCCTGGTGAATCTTCTCTGCACCCTCTCCAAAGCAATCACATCCTTCCTATAGTGAGGCGACCAGAACTGCACACAGTACTCCAGCTGTGGCCTCACCAGCGTTTTGTACAGCTCCATCATAACCTCCCTGCTCTTATATTCTATGCCTCGGCTAGTGAAGGCAAGTATCCCATATGCCTTTTTAACCACCTTATCTACCTGTTCCGCTGCCTTCAGGGATCTATGTACATGTACACCAAGGTCCCTCTGACCCTCTGTACTTCCTAGGGTCCTACCACTCATTGTGTATTCCCTTGCCTTATTTGTCCGTCCAAAATGCATCACCTCGCACTTTTCAGGGTTAAATTCCATTTGCCACTTTTCCGCCCATCTGACCAACCCGTTTATATCGTCCTGTAGCCTGAGGCTTTCCTCCTCACAATTTACCACCCCACCAATTTTCGTGTCATCTGCGAACTTACTGATCATACCTTTTACATTCTCATCCAAATCATTTATGTAGATCACAAACAACAAGGGACCCAGCACCGATCCCTGAGGTACCCCACTGGACACAGGCTTCCAGTCACAAAAGCAACCTTCGACCATCACCCTCTGCCTCCTGCCACTCAGCCAGTTTAGGATCCAACGCGCCAAGGCACCCTGGATCCCATGGGCTCTTACCTTCTTGACCAGTCTCCTATGCGGGACTTTGTCAAAAGCTTTACTGAAGTCCATGTAAACCACATCCACAGCATTTCCCTCATCCACCCCCCTAGTCACCCCCTCGAAAAATTCAATCAGATTTGTCAGACATGATTTACCCTTGACAAAGCCATGCTGACTATCCCCGATTAATCCTTGCCTCTCCAAGTGGAGACTAATTTTGTCCCTCAGAATTTTTTCCAATAATTTCCCTACCACAGATGTTAGGCTCACTGGCCTGTAATTCCCTGGTTTATCCCTGCTACCCTTCTTGAATAATGGTACTACGTTAGCTGTTCTCCAGTCCTCTGGTACATCCCCTATGGCCAGAGAGGTTCTGAAAATTTGTGTCAGAGCCCCTGCAATCTCCTCCTTTGCCTCCCACAGCAGTCTGGGATACATCTCGTCCGGGCCTGGGGATTTATCCACTTTTTGGCCTGCTAAAACCGCTAGCACCTCCTCCCTCTCGATGCTAATATGTTCAAGTATGTCACAGCCCCCTTGCCCGATTTCTATGTCTGCATCGCCTTTCTCCATAGTGAACACAGATGCAAAAAATTCATTTAAAACCCCGCCTACATCATCTGGCTCTACACACAGATTGCCACTTTGGTCCCTAATGGGCCCTACCCTTTCCCTGGTTATCCTCTTGCCCTTAATATACTTATAAAACATCTTAGGATTTTCCTTTATTTTGCTCGCCAGTGTTATTTCATGGCCCCTCCTCGCCCTCCTAATTTCTTTTTTAAGTATGCCCCTGCATTTTTTATACTCCTCTAGGGCTTCTTCCGTCTTTAGTCTTTTGTAACTGCCAAAAGCCCCCCTTTTATTTCTAATGCATTTTTGTATATCCCTTGTCATCCAAGGTTCCCTTTGCTTGTTGGTCCCACCCTTGACCTTTACAGGAACATGTTGGCGTTGTACTCTCTCTATTTCCCTTCTGAAAGTCTCCCACTGTTTTGATGCGGATTTTCCTATAAGTAGCTGCTCCCAGTCCAATTTGGCCAGATCCTGCCTTATCATATTAAAATCGGCCTTCCCCCAATTTAGAACCCTTATTTCCGGGCCGTCTTTGTCTTTTTCCATGACCACCTTAAATCTCACCGAATTGTGGTCACTGTCGCCAAAATGCTCTCCTACTGACACTTCCACCACTTGCCCGGCTACATTCCCCAGAATTAGGTCCAGTACCGCCCCCTCTCTTGTAGGACTTTCTACATGTTGGCTCAAAAAGCTCTCCTGGATGCACTTTAAGAATTCTGCACCCTCTAAGCCTTTCACACTCTGACTATCCCAATTTATATTGGGGAAGTTGAAATCCCCCACTATTATTACCCTATTATTTTCGCACTTTTCTGAGATTTGCCTACATATCTGTTCCTCTATCTCCCCCTGACTGTTTGGGGGCCTATAGTACACTCCCAGCAAAGTGCTTGCCCCCTTTTTGTTTTTAAGTTCTACCCATTTGGCCTCATTAGAGGAACCCGCTAATATATCATCCCTCCTTACAGCAGTAATTGACTCCTTAATTAATATTGCAACACCCCCTCCCCTTTTACACCCCACTCTGTCTCGCCTGAAGATTCTATACCCCGGAATATTGAGCTGCCAGTCCTGACCCTCCCTCAACCATGTCTCCGTGATAGCAACAATATTGTACTCCCATGTGTTCAACAACAACTTCAGTTCATCCACCTTATTTGCAAGACTCCTTGCATTAAAATAAATGCCTTCCAGCCCTGCCATATTCTCTTTTGCCTTCACATATTTGCTTTGCCTTCCCAGCTGACTAGTTTTTCCCTCTGTATTTGGCTGTAAATCACCCCCTACTATAGCTCCACTCTGTACCCCATCCCCCTGCCAAGTTAGTTTAAACCCCCCCCAGCAGTGCTAGCAAACCTCCCCGCAAGGATATTGGTTCCCCTCTGGTTCAGGTGTAAACCGTCCGACTTGTACAAGTCCCACCTTTCCCAGAAGCAGACCCAGTGATCCAGGAAACTAAAGCCCTCCCCTCTGCACCATCCCTTTAGCCACGCATTCATCTGTTCTATCTTCCTATTCCTATACTTACTAGCACGTGGCACCGGGAGTAATCCAGAGATTACAACCCTTGAGGTCCTGCTCTTTAATCCTTCACCTAGCTCCCTAAATTCTTGCTGCAGGACCTCATCCCTCTTTTTACCTATGTCGTTGGTACCAATGTGGACCACGACCACTGGCTGTTCACCCTCCCCCTCCAGAATGCCCTGCAGCCGCTCAGTGACATCCTTGACCCTGGCACCAGGGAGGCAACAAACCATCCTGGATTCACGTCTACGGCCACAGAAACGCCTATCTGTTCCCCTTACTATAGAATCCCCTACCACTATTGCTCTCCCACTCTTTTTCCCCCCTTCCTGGGCAGCAGGAGCACCGCCAGTGCCAGGAAGTTGGCTGCTGCTGCCTTCCCCTGGTGAGTCATCCCCCTCAACAGTATCCAAAGCGGTATACTTGTTTGAAAGGGGGATGTCCGCAGGGGTTCCCTGCACTACCTGCCTGCCTTTGTTGCTCCGCCTGATGGTCACCCCCTGTGCTGCCCTACCCTGAGGCGTGAACAACTCGCTAAACCTGCTATCCACGAGCCTCTCAGCATCGCGTATGCTCCAAAATTCATCCACCCGCAGCTCGAGCGCCACAATGCGGTCTACAAGTAGCTGCAGCTGGATGCATTTCCCGCACACATGGTCGCCAGGGACACTGGCAGTGTCCCTGATTTCCCACATAGAGCAGGAGGAGCAGAACACGGGTCTGAGCTCTCCTGCCATGACTTACTCCTTTAATTAATCTAAAAATTTATTCAGTACCCCAGTTACAGGTATACTCTAGGGCGCTTTATTTACCAACTGTCCTCACCACAACAGAGCCCCTAGAAATTTAACACCACAGAATTCAAGCTTGTAATGAAAAGAGAGAAATACTCACCAACCAATCACTTACCTGCTCCCTGGTGACGTCACACCCCGATTACTTTTTACCTCTCTGCAACTACCGAGCTCGCAGACTGGAGTTTGGTATTGCCTCTCCTGGCCTCGCCGCCGCCGAGTCTCCCTCAGGTCCCGCCTCTCGCTGCCTGCCGCCGCTGCTCTGAGGCCTCTCCTGGCCTCGCTGCCGCTTTTTATCGCCGCCGCCGAGTCTCCCTCAGGTCCCGCCTCTCGCTGCCTGCCGCCGCTGCTCTGAGGCCTCTCCTGGCCTCGCTGCCGCTTTTTGTACCTCGCCGCCGAGTCTCCCTCAGGTCCCGCCTCTCGCTGCCTGCCGCCGCTGCTCTGAGGCCTCTCCTGGCCTCGCCGCCGCTTTTTGTACCTCGCCGCCGCCGAGTCTCCCTCAGGTCCCGCCTCTCGCTGCCTGCCGCCGCTGCTCTGAGGCCTCTCCTGGCCTCGCTGCCGCTTTTTGTACCTCGCCGCCGCCGCCGAGTCTCCCTCAGGTCCCGCCTCTCGCTGCCTGCCGCCGCTGCTCTGAGGCCTCTCCTGGCCTCGCTGCCGCTTTTTATCGCCGCCGCCGAGTCTCCCTCAGGTCCCGCCTCTCGCTGCCTGCCGCCGCTGCTCTGAGGCCTCTCCTGGCCTCGCCGCCGCCGAGTCTCCCTCAGGTCCCGCCTCTCGCTGCCTGCCGCCGCTGCTCTGAGGCCTCTCCTGGCCCCGCTGCCGCTTTTTATCGCCGCCGCCGAGTCTCCCTCAGGTCCCGCCTCTCGCTGCCTGCCGCCGCTGCTCTGAGGCCTCTCCTGGCCTCGCTGCCGCTTTTTATCGCCGCCGCCGAGTCTCCCTCAGGTCCCGCCTCTCGCTGCCTGGGGAGCGATTTGTAGGATGGCAGCACAGAGCAGGCTCGAAGGGCAGAATGGCCGACTCCTGCTCCTATTTCTTATGTTCCACGTTCCATACAGTTCCAAAGTAGAATTACTCTATCCCCCCCCCCCCCCCCCCCCTCATCAACCAGAACTCGGTGCTGCTTCACACTTATTTCATGCTGTGTCCCTCTTTATAATTACTTACTGTTCAGGGTTGACTTCTATTTTCGTATCTCCATAATTCTCCTGTACATCTAATGAAGTTAATTGCTTTTCAAGCTGGTTGTCTATTGATGTTGGTATGGGAACCAACACGCTTGCCTATTAGACATGCCGTCCGCTCTCGGTCTTGCCTTTCAGCACGTAAAGAACTCTGCAAAAGTTCATAGTTCTTTTTCTTCGTGAAATTGAATTGAGTCTGTGGTTTTCCCTATTAATGTTTACTAGGGGTTATTGTAGGTTTGGTTTCTGCTGTGGGCGGTGCTGCGCTTTGTAGTCGCCCCTTTAGGCGGCCCCATTGCTGCCCTGGTTCAGGTGGAGAATGAACAGAAAATACACTGGGGAAAGATGGTGGCAGTGTTGGTGGTCTGGGCCAATAGGTTACATGTTACATAGTATTTGCAGCACAGAAACAGGCTGTTCGGCCCAACAAAGTCTAGGTGACATGAGGAAAAAAAAATAATGCAACGAGCGGTTAGGATTTGGAATGCACTGCCTGTTGGGGCGGTGGAAACAGATTCAATAGCAGCCTTCAAAAGGGAATTGGATAAATACTTGAAGGAGAAAGAAATTGCAGGGATATGGGGAAAGAGCGGGGGAGTGGGACTAACTGGATTGCTCTTCGAAAGAGCCGGTGCAGACTCGATGGGCCGAATGGCCTCCTTCTGTGCTGCACTGTTCTGATTCTATGCCGGTGTTTATGCTCCACACGAGCTTCCTCCCACCCCTCTTCATCCTCACCCCATCAACCTGTCTTTCTATTCCTTTCTCCCTCGTGTTTATCTAGCTTTCCATTAAATGTATCTCTGCTATTCGCCTCAACTACTCCCTGTGGTAGCGAGTTCCACATTCTCACCACTCGCTGTGTAAAGAAGTATCACCTGAATTCCCGATTGGATTTATTAGTGTCTAATCTTATTTATGACCCCCAGTTTTAGTTTCCCCCACAAGTAAAGGTTTCAAAGTCCAGAACTTATGGAAAATGTATTTCGGAACATTTCTGTAAGCCTAACATACATAACGTTTCATGGCGAGACACCTGGTTCTCAAAGCACAAGAACTTGCATTTATATAGCACCTTTTAAAGTGGCAAAAACGTCCCAAGGCGCTTCACAGGAGTGTTAGCAGGCAACATTTGACACCGAGCCGCTTCATGAGATATTAGGGCAGGTGACCAAAAGCCTTGGTCAAAGAGGTTGGTTTTAAGGAATGTCTTAAAGGAGGAAAGAGAGAGAGATGGAGAGGTTTAGGGAGGGAATTCCCCAGCTTGGGGCCCAGGCGGCTGATGGCACGACCACTAATGGTGGGGCGAAAGGACTTTTATGCCTTGTAATAGCAAGAGGCCAAAATTGGACACACCTGTGTACACAAGCATCAGCGTGTATTTCTGCGCGCACACACAGACACAAACACATACAATAATGACACCGTAAGCCTACTGTAAATGCTATATAACTACAACAATGTGCATTTATGTAGCGCTTTTAACATAGTAAAACATCCCAAGGCGCTTCACAGGAGCGTAATCAGACACAAATTGACGTCGAGCAAAGATGGAGATATTAGGATAGGTGACCAAATGCTTGGTCAGAGGTTTTAAGGCTGATTTGAGCACATTGGCAGGCTGATGCAAAGACTGTGCATTGTAGAATTAGACGCTCTGAGACACGGGTGCATTTACTCCGCAAATTTAGTGTTAGTGCAGTTTTCTTCGCACCAGTGCTCATCGTGTGATGTATATCTGGAGTCATGTACTATTCGAGTAAAGGACTTTTATGCCCAAGAGTGACTTCAAGGCGCTAATTCTATGATGCACAGATGTTGTCACTGAACCATTCAAGTGCTATATAACTGAATCCTGAGAATCAATAACCTTGAAATAACTACTGCAAAAGACAGCAACAATTCTACGTCAGTTTAGTTCAGTTTGTGTGCTGTTCAAGTGCTCAATGTGTGATAACACTAGCCCACCTGATGCAATACCATGGCGTGCTATCAAGTTCAAAGTCAATATCGAAACGGGATATTAATCCATAGGTTTAAAAAGAAATGTTCTATCTGACAGCTTCTATAGATATGTGAAGAGAAAAAGATTGGTGAAGTCAAGCGTAGGTCCCTTGCAATCAGAATCAGGGGAATTTATAATGGGGAATAAAGAAATGGAAGACCAATTAAATGCATACTTTGGTTCTGTCTTCACACAGGAGGACACAAATAACCTTCCAGAGATGTCGGGGAACACAGAGTCTAATGAGAGGGAGGAATTGAATGAAATCAATATTTGTAGGGAAATGGTGTTAGGGAAATTGATGGGATTGAAGGCCGATAAATCCCTAGGGCCTGATAATCTACATCCTAGGGTACTTAAGGAAGTGGCCCTAGAAATAGTAGATGCATTGCTGGTCATCTTCCAAAATTCTATAGACTCTGGAACAGTTCCCATGGATTGGAGGATAGCTAATGTAACCCCACTATTTAAAAAAGGTGGTAGAGAGAAAACGGGGAATTATAGACCGGTAAGCCTGACATCGGTAGTGGGGAAAATGCTAGAGTCCATTATAAAAGCTGTAATAGCAGAGCACTTGGAAAACAGTGACAGGATCGGACTAAGTCAACATGGATTTACAAAAGGTAAATCATGCTTGACTAATCTACTGGAATTTTTTGAGGATGTAACTGGTAGAATAGATAAGGAAGACCAGTGGATGTGGTGTATTTGGACTTTCAGAAGGCTTTCGATAAGGTCCCGCATAAGAGATTAGCGTGCAAAGTTAAAGCACACGGGATTGGGGGTAAGGTACTGTCTTGGATAGAGAACTGGTTGGCAGACAGGAAGCAAAGAGTTGGAATAAACGGGTCTTTTTCCGAGTGGCAGGCAGTGACTAGTGGGGTACCGCAGGGATCGGTGCTAGGACCCCAGCTATTCACAATATATATAAATGATCTAGACGAGGGAACGAGATGTAATATCTCCAAGTTTGCAGACGACACAAAGCTGGGTGGGCCTGTGTGCTGTGAGGAGGATGCAGAGAAACTCCAGTATGATTTGGACAGGTTGGGTGATTGGGCAGATGCATGACAAATGCAGTATAATATGGATAAATGCAAGGTTATCCACTTCAGTGGCAAAAACAGGGGGGCAGATTATTATCTTAACGGCAATAGATTGGGAGAAGGGGAAGTGCAACGAGACCTGGTGTCCTTGTGCACCAGTCGCTAAAGGTAAGCATGCAGGTGCAGCAGGCGGTTAAGAAGGCAAATGGTATGTTGGCCTTCATAGTGAGAGGATTCGCGTACAGGAGCAAGGATGTCTTGCTGCAGTTGTACAGGGCCTTGGTGAGACCACACCTTGAGTATTGTGTGCAGTTTTGGTCGCCCCATCTGAGGAGGGATGTTCTTGCCATGGAGAGAGTGCAGCGAAGATTCACCAGACTGATACCTGGGATGGCAGGAATGACGTATGAGAAGAGATTGGGTCGATTAGCCTTATATTCGCTAGAGTTTAGAAGAATGAGAGGGGATCTCATTGAAACGTATAAAATTCTGACAGGACTGGACAGACTAGATGCAGGGAGGATGTTCCCGATGGTCGGGGAGTCCAGAACCAGGGGTCACAGTCTAAGGATAAGTGGTAAGCCATTTAGGACAGAGATGAGGAGGAATTTCTTCACCCAGAGAGTGGTGAACCTGTGGAATTCTCTACCACAGAAGGCAGTTGAGGCCAATTCATTAAATATATTCAAGAAGGAGTTAGATATATTTCTTAAGGCTAAAGGGATCAGGGGATATGGGGAGAAGGCAGGGACAGGGTCCTGAATTTGGATGATCAGCCATGATCTCATTAAATGGCGGAACAGGCTCGAGGGGCCGAATGGCCTACTCCTGCTCCTATCTTCTATGTTTCTAAAACAACTACTAGTAATTTTCAGACTATTAATCCAAAATCACTGTACAGTCCAAGGCACAAAGCACAGAAGGAGGCCATTCAGCCCATCGTGTCTGTACCGGCTCTTGATAGAGCTATCCAATTTATCCCACTCCCCCTGTGCTTTCCCCATAGCCCTGCATTTTTTCCCTTTTCAAGTGAACAGTTCTGGCCTCCATATTATAAAAAGGATATAGAAGCACTGGAGAAGGTGCAAAAAAGACTTACTAGAATGATACCAGAACTGAGAGATTATACCGAACTCTGAGATGATACCTATCGGGGAAGATTGAACAGGCTGGGGCACTTTTCTCTAGAAAAGAGAAAACTGAGGAGTGACCTGATAGAGGTCGTAAAGGTTATGAAAGGGTCTGATTGGGTAGACATAGAGAAGATGTAGGGAATTCAGGAGAAACTTCTTCACCCAGAAAGTGGTTAGAGTGGAAGTCACTACCACAGGGAGTACTTGAGGTGAATAGCAGAGATGCACTTAAGCGGAAGCTAGATAAGTACATGAGGGAGAAAGGAATAGAAGGATATGTTGATAAGACGAGATAAAGTAGGGTGGGAGGAGGCTCGTGTGGAGCATAAACACTGGCACGGACTAGTTGGGCCGAATGGCCTGTTTCTGTGCTGTCGACACGATGCAATTCTTCCACCCCGGAAATCTACAGCCTGGAGTACAAGAGATTTTTATTATTAATAAAACAAATGAATGTTTCTGCTGAAGAGATTTATGTGTTAACTTTGTGGTCCTGCCTCTGTGCCCATGGCCTTCCAGTCACCATGGCACTACAGAATCTATTTAATTAAAAATCTATCAGACAGCCCATGTTTCTGTGGAAGATTGGTAGAGAGGTGTCCGGGCAGAATCCCAGTGGTTTGGATCAGAAAGCAGCTGTCCATGCAGTCTAACATGCTGCTGTGAAAGCACAGTTGCTATTGCTAATCCTCACGAGCCTATAATGTGTGCTTTATTTAAAAAAAATAAATCCACAGTAAGCAGGATTGTATCGTGGTCCAAAGCAATTGAAAACTGTAGAGGAGAGAACTCTTCCACCTGGAATTTGTGTAAACCCAAAAAAAACTGGTTTGGGACATTAATCCTTTTCAAGGGCAATGTTCTGGCTTCACCAGGGCAACTTCCCTTTCATTTCATTTGCGTCAGTGGAGAAGATGGTAACTTTGAGTGAATCGGTCACCATTCATAGGAGCAGGAGGAGGCCATTCAGCCCCTCGAGCCTGTTTCACCATTCAATGAGATCATGGCTGATCGGTACCTTCGCTCCATCCACCCGCCTTGGCTCAATCTCCTTTATACCCTTGGCTAGCAAAAATCTATCGATCTCCGATTTAAAATGATTCATTGAGCCAGCATCGACCCTTTTTTATGGGTGAAGTGTTTCCTAACTTCTCTCCTGAATGGCCTGGCTGTTGCGGTTACGTCCCCATGTCCTAGACTCCCTCACCAGCTGGAGTTTATTAGCTTGGATGAGTATATTCATGTGGTGCACTTTTAAAAGACAGCATATTCCTTCACCTTTGCCACAATCAATTCTCAGTGAGAGAAACATCACACCTCACGGATAAGCAGATTTCTGGGACTCAAAGCTTGTTGACCATAGAAGTTGCAGCTTCAGGCTTGTTGCCTTCATCACAATCAGCATCGTCTTCCTCCTCTGCATTCTGCTCCTCCTCCTCCTTTGTCCTCCTCTTTTTCCCTCCTCCTCCTCTCTTTCCCTCCTCCTCTTTTTCCCCCCCTCCTCTTTTCCCTCCTCCTCTTTTTCCCTCCTTTATTCCCTCTTTTCCCTCCTCCTCTTTTTCCCTCCTTTTTTCCCTCTTTTTCCCTCCTCTTTTTCCCCTCCTCCTCCAACTCCGCCAGTGCCAACTCCCACTCCCACAAATTGTTTGCTTTCTCCACTTTCCACAGTAAAATTCCAGACTGAAGTTCTCCCACTCCGCCCACCCCACCCCCGCCCTTTCTCCTCACCCAAAGGAAACATCCCAAGTCCTGACCTGTACAAATGATCTGTTTAAATAACAATCCTTATCTACTTTCTTTGGAGCTTCTAAACAGAGCAGTTCAATGAAATATCCTGCTTTTTAATTTGCATCAAAAAAAATCCTTGAAGATCGGATGAACTGATGGTGCTGCCTGTAATGCTATACAGCAGCTTGCCCTCAGTCTAAAAGCCTGCTGAGCATTTTCTGTTGATGGGGTCACCGTGCCCTCGATAATAACTCGCTGCTGCAGAGGTTTTTATTTGATGCGGTATTTTCCAGATAACCTGTGATCTCGCCACTCCCAAAACGGGCTTTTTAAAATGACCATAAAGTGTGGTTTATATGTTGATGGCAAACGAGATTTTGAAGGACGCAATCTGCATGTGTTAAAGTTCGTAATTCGAGCAGAGCAACGCACAATGTGCGTGTTGGGACCTATGCTCAAAGCAAATCCAAAATGTATGGGGATAATCCGTCCAGAGACTCGGAGGTTGATATGTGCGCGTAGCTTACCTTCATAATTGTAACTTCTTATGGAGCGCCGTGGCTCAGAACGGTGAGGAAAAAGCACAGGGAGTTGTTTATACGGCTGATTTTGATTGAGGTTATTTACTGCAGCAATAGACACCAATCGATTAGTAAAATTCTTAGCCGAAAAATATGACCATTTTAATTCTTTTTATATTAATCACTTCCCCCCTCCCGCTCTGACCTCCCCCCTCCCGCTCTGACCCCCCCCTCCCTCCCGCTCCCCCCCTTCCCTCCCGCTCCCCCCCTTCCCTCCCGCTCCCCCCCTTCCCTCCCGCTCCCCCCCTTCCCTCCCGCTCCCCCCTCCTCCCGCTCGGACCCCTCCCCTCGGACCCCCCCCTCTCCTCCCCTCGGGCACCCCCCCCCCCTCCCCCGGCTCGGTCCCTCTCAGACTCCCTCCCGCTCCCCTTCCCTCCCGCTTAGACCTCCCGCTCCCCTTCCCTCCCGCTTAGACCTCCCGCTCGGTCCCTCCCTCTCAGACCCCCCCCTCCCTTCTGCTCGGACCCCCCCTCCCTCCCGCTCGGTTCCCCCCCTCCCTCCCGCTCGGTTCCCCCCCTCCCTCCCGCTCGGTTCCCCCCCTCCCTCCCGCTCGGTTCCCCCCCTCCCTCCCGCTCGAACCCCCCCTCCATCCCGCTCAGTTCCCCCCCCTCCCTCCCGCTTGGCCCCCCTCCCTCCCACTCGGACCCCCTCCCTCCCCCCCATAAATTTTTATTACCCCTCATTCACATTGTTCTTTAGCTGCTGACCTGTGCCTCACACAAGTCTCTCACCGCCTTCATCACACCCCCCATAATGTGCTATCTGCGTCTCACCCAGGTGCTGACATTGACACTAAGGAGTACCTTCCACATTTAACCTTTGGGTATCTCTATTCAGACTCTTGCAGAGGGAGCACGCTTCCTGTCCACAAACCATGCCTTCTGTTGCAAATTTTGGTTGTGCTTTTCCATTAGCATTCCCCATTCGGTTTTACTCTGGCAACTGTCCCAATGTAGGTGCTATGAGGTGGTTTTGGAACGGGTTACTGAAGCCTTTTGTGTATAAAAAAAACTGAACGTGGGCAATGCAACTCACAATTTACTCGCAAAGCAAGTAACTCTGTAACAGCAGGTTACAGACTACAGAGTGCTGTTGGGCTGCGAATTGTGCCCTGCGGACTGTATCTCATACGTAGCAATACAAAATGTGAAGTGCTTGTGATTGACACCATTAAGCTGGGCTGCAATGATCCGAGTACATCAACAACAACAACTTGCATTTGTATTGCGCCTATAACATCGTAAAACATCCCATGGCGCTTCACAGGAGCGTTGGCGCTTCACAGGAGCGGAATCAGTCAGAAACGGACACTGAGCAACATAGAGATATATTAGGACAGGTGATCAAAAGCTTGGTCAAAGAGGTAGGTTTTACGGAGTGTCTTAAAGGAGGGGGGAGTAAGGCGGAGAGGTTTAGGAAGGGAGGGTACGGTAAAATGTGATCACTGATACAGTGTCAGCCGTGGCTCATTGGCAGCACCCTCGCCTCTGAGTCAGGAGGTTGTGGGTTCAAGTCCCATTCCAGAGACTTGAGCTCAAAAATCCAGGCTGACACTCCCAGTGCAGTGCTGAGGGAGTGCCGCACTGTCGGAAGTGCCGTCTTTTGGATGAGACGTTAAACCGAGGCCTCGTCTGCTCTCGAAGGTGGATGTAAAAGATCCCATGGCACTATTTCGAAGAAGAGCAGGAGAGTTATCCCCGGTGTCCTGGACAATATTTATCCCTCAATCAACATCACTAAAACAGATTATCTGGTCATTATCACATTGCTGTTTGTGGGAGCTTGCTGTGCGCAAATTGGCTGCCGCCTTTCCTACATTACAACAGTGACTACACTTCGAAAAGTACTTAATTGGCTGGAAAGCGCTTTGGGATGTCCGGTGGTCGTGAAAGGCGCTATAGAAATGCGGGTCTTTCTTACTTTCAGTTCAGACGTGGGGTGAAAATCACCTTTTACTGTGGTTTATGAAATGAGTGTGATAATGTTGATGAAGTTCCCAGTAAGGATAACTTAATACAACACATCATTAACATTGGCGGTTGGCACTTTACCTTGATACTGTGGGCCTGGAAAATGCAGGCGTTTGTTTCCTTTTGTGTGGCTCATCCGTCGCAGCAAAGTTGATTGGATTTTGGGAGAAAGTACTAGTCACAAACTAAACTTTCTGCAAAGCAAAGGGAGCCCCACACTGCTGAAATGTGAACTGCCCAACACTGGCCTTCTCGCTCGTTGCCATGGAGAAAGGCTCCCTCGATGAAAAGTTAATGGCACTCTGCTGTATAATTCAAATCCTATTCCTGACCAGTTGGGCAGAGGATGGCATTTGCACTGGGCATTGACAGCTTGGTCTGTCACTCACTGGGCACTGGCGGGTCGCCCCCCCCAATCACCATCGCTGTGCACTGGTGGCTCGCCCGTCTGGTTCCCCCCCCCCCCCCCCCCCCGTCCCCCCGTCGCTGTGCACTGGTGGCTCGCCCATCTGGTCCCCCCCCCCCGTCGCTGTGCACTGGTGGCTCGCCCGTCTGGTCCCCCCCCCCCCCCGTCGCTGTGCACTGGTGGCTCACCCGTCTGGTCCCCCCCGTCGCTGTGCACTGGTGGCTCGCCCGTCTGGTCCCCCCCGTCGCTGTGCACTGGTGGCTCGCCCGTCTGTCTCCCCCCCCCCCCCCGTCCCCCCCCCCCCCCCGTCGCTATGCGCCGGCCATCTAGTTTGTGTAAACTTCACCCCTCTGAAGCATAACATGGTATTCTTGTCAAACAATGGGTGACGTATATATTTGCTGCCTTATCACAGCCTCAGGATGTTTCAGAATCAATGGAAAATTTTTGAAGTGCAGTCACTGTTCTTAATCTCTCTCTCTCCCTCTCTCTTCATATCCATCTCTTTCCCCTCTCTCGGGAGAACGCCCTGCTCTTTGAATAGTGCCGTAAGATCTTTTACAACCACTTGAGCTGCCAGGCCTGGGTTTGGTATCTCATCTGCCGGCCAAGATTATGTACATTATCGAAGGCTGTTTGAAAGTTGAGGTGCACTATCGTCCATCGCCTTTCCCCTGTAAATCCGGATGTTTCTTCCTAGTTGGTCGAGCAAGTTCCACCCTTTCAAAGCCATTTTGCTTGTCATTTATTAGATACCTTTAATACAAGTACTCTTATACTTTTCATCAGTTTTTCAATTGTTGAGGTCAGATTTTCATCGCCCCACCCTTGGCGCTGGAATTCCCTCCCTAAACCTTTCCGTCTCTCTCCTTCTCTCTCCTCTTTTAAGATGCAAGTCTTTTACCTCTTTGACCAGGCTTTTGGTCACCTGCCCTAATATCTTTTCAGTGTCAACTTTAGCTCAGTGGCTAGCTATATAAATGCAAGACTGGAGAATTTTAGCTATGAGGAGAGATTGGATAGGCTGGGGTTGTTTTCTTTGGAACAGTGGAGGCTGAGGGGAGATTTGATTGAAGTGTATAAAATTACGAGGGGCCTAGATAGAGTGGATAGGAAGGACCTATTTCCCTTAGCAGAGGCGTCAATAACCAGGGGGCACAGATTTAAAGTAATTGGTAGAAGGATTAGAGGGGAGTTGAGGAGAACTTTTCTCACCAGAGGGTGGGAGGGGTCTGGAACTCACTGCCTGAAAGGGTGGTAGAGGCAGAAACCCTCATCACATTTGAAAAGTACTTGGATGTGCACTTGGAGTGCCGTAACCTACAGGGCTACGGACCAAGAGCTGGACAGTGGGATTTGGCTGGATCGCTCTTTTTCAGCCAGCCCAGACACGGTGGGTGGGCCAAATGGCCTCCTTCTGTGCTGTAAATTTCTATGATTCTCTTCTGTAAGGCTAATGAGATTACAGTTGCCAGGTGTGGCCCAGTCACCCTTGAATACAGGGATAATATTTACCTGTTCCCAATTTGTCGGAGACGCCCAGGTTTTCACCATCTCCCTCAAAGACCTTCTGTGCTTCACAAAACTGCTCCCTTGTCGCTTAAGTACCCTCCAGGGGTATAGTTTATATCACTCTGGATTTATTAGTTTTCAGCCCCATCATCCTGTCTAGAGCCTCTTTCACTAATATCAGAACCCTAGAAAGCATATAATGTGTGCTTGTCTTTGGATGGTGTATGCTTCGTGTCCTCCTTGGTAAAAAGCCCCCGAGAATTTGTCATGTAGCATGTTAACGATCTTCCGTTCATCCTCTTGTTCAACTCCATCCAAGACCCTTAGGGTTTCAGTTCCTTGCTTGATTATCCACTTGCCGTTAAAGAATGAGAAGAATTTTTTGCCGTTGTTTTGCATTTGCTTCTTGGCCCTTTGCCAATCTCTCTCGTTACCCTGGTTAGACACACCTGGAGTGCTGTGAGCAGTTCTGGGCACCACACTTTCAGATGGATATACTGGCCTTGGAGGGAGAGCAGCGTAGATTTACTAGAATGATACCTGGATTCCGAGGGTTAAATTACGAGGAGAGATTACACAAACTAGGGTTGTATTCCCTGAAATTTAGACGGTTAAGGGGTGATTTGCTCGAAGTTTTCAAGATATTAAGGGGAACAGATAGGGTAGATTTCCGCTGGTTGGGGAGTCTAGGACTAGGGGACATAGCCTAAAAATTAGCGGCAGACCTTTCAGGAGTGAAGTTAGGAAACACTTCTACACACAAAGGGTGGTAGAAGTTTGGAACTCTCTTCTGCAAACAGCAATTGATGTTAGATCAATTGTTAATTTTAAATCTGAGATTGATAGATTTTTATTAGCCAAAGTTACTGAGGAATCTGGGGCAAAGGCGGGTATATGGAGTTAGGTCGCGGATCAGCCATGATCTGATTGAATGGCGGAACAGGCTCGAGGGCTAAATGGCCTCCTCCTGTTCCTATGTTCCTACCCTGAATCTTTTTTCACCTTCTGTACAATCTTGTCCAGTGGTTGGTCTCTCTCCCTTCTCCCTAGCTACTTCATTCCAATAATAAAAATCCTAATCCCTTTTTTAATTTTCCTGTTTTATCTATTTTGGAACCATCTTGGGAAATGGATCCAACACACTGGCCCAGAAATTCGGGTCGAGGGCTTCCTGCGGGTGTAAGCCCCCGACCTGCACTTACCTTGCGCACCGGTCGTTGAGCTGTGGGCCCCGTGGAATTCCGATCCTGGGCCTGCTCCAACTGCCGGCGCGCAGTGCTTGCGTATCCCAGGGGCACAGTTAGTTCGATGTGGGCCATGGAGAGCCAATGCTTCATCCATAAGTTTGACAGGAAGGGCTGTCAAACTTATAAATACTACAAGCCCCAAAACATCACTAAATCTTCAAATAAATTTTTCAAAAAATCACATTTTTTAAATTAACTATAAATTACATGAAATAACTATTTTAAACAATTTAAATTTTTGAAAAAAATAATTTTATTTTCTAACGGGGCTAAAAATAAACTTACCTTTCTTTAAAGTATTTAAAAATAATAAACCTGTGAAAAAAATGTTTTAATTTTAATTAATTCACCACTTACCTTGTAAAAAGCAGGACTTGCGACTGCTTTTTATATGTGTAACTTCTGGAGACTTACCCCCCCGGGAAAACCTGCAAAAAAACCGTAAGTTCGATGCGCACGCGTTCGAACTCTGAACCCCTTCGTTCAGAGGAACGGAAGTGCCGGTTTCCCGTGCATGCAGGAAACCGACACTTCCATTGGGCTTACGGGTGAGTACCCCGTGCGTACTCACCCGTAGGGACCCGAATTTCTGGGCCATTATCTCATCGTGACTAACTGCAGAGCTGAGGCATAAAAGACCAGGAAACATTGTATGTTCCTTCACCCGCTCTCTGTCCAAGGCTGCATGGAGGCAAGCGTGAAAGAGAGTAAAATGATGCAATGGAAATATTTTAAAGAAAGTTACAAAGGATAATAACAGAATAGACCAGGCGGCAACCATTCAAATGCAATGTTTGGCCTTCAGTGTTTATTCCAATAGTTTAGCCTTCAAAACTACTGGTATAAAACAGTAGTAACTCTGTGAAGATGTGACAAGGTTATATGAATGGAACAAGAAGAATATAGAGAGATTGGCTTTTATCTAGGATCTAATCCTCTTTTTCAGAAACGCCTCAAAGCGATTTGAGCACAAGTGCGATGATATTGTTAGACATTCCAAACAACAGAGAATTTGTGCACAACATAGATTCCACAATTAGCAAAGTCCTGGTTAATCTGCTTTGGGTATTGGTTCCCAGTCTGGCAATGCCACGATTTTAAAATTCTCATCCTTGTTTTCAAATCCCCCCATGGTCTTGCCCCTTCCTATCTCTGTAACCTCCTCCAGCCCTACAACCTTCCAAGATCTCTGCGCTCCTCCAACTCTGGCTTCTTGCGCATTCCCGATTGTGCTGCATGATTGGTGACCGTGCCTTCAGTGCCTAGGCTAACCCTAAGCTCTGGCTTTCCCTCCCTAAACCTCTGTCTCTCTGCCTCCTCGCTCCTCCTTTAAGACGCTCCTTAAAACCTACCTCTTTGACCAAGCTTTTGCTCACCTGTCCTCATATCTCCTTATGTGGCTCGGTGTCAGATTTTGTCTGATGACACTCCTATGAAGCACTCCTTGGGACATTTTGCAATGTTAAAGGTGCTGTATAAATGCAAGTTCTTGTCTCATCTGAAAGACGGCACCTCTGACAGTGCGGCGCTCCCTCAGTACTACACTGGCCTGGATTATGTACTCAAGTCTCTGGAGTGGGACTTGAACCCACAACCTTCTGACTCAGAGGCGAGAGTGCGACCCACTGAGTCACGGCTGACATCTAATGATTCCAGTATTGAACCATCCGACGTACTGGTTGACCCAATTGTATACCGACCCTTCCATTTTTCTTTTTTGCGATTGTTAGGATTTCCCCTGTAAAGATGGGTGGAAAATACTTGAAATTTCTTGGGTATTGTGTGATATAGAAATGATTCAACCATTAGCACACTTCTCCATTTGGAGGTATGTTCAGATGCAGTATTTTGTTCTTTAATTAATCTGTGCTGCCCTCTCTCTCTCTGTCTCCCCAGCCCTTCTGTGCCAGCCTCTACCACAGAGATTACCCCTCCGGTCTTGCCTACAGTGACCACGGCCCAGATCAAACCGGTAAGGTTACACTGTGTTTACTGATCTAATGATACGTGGTCTGGTTGTAGAAATGCACCTTTGTGTTGATTTGCATTTTATGACGGGGTTCACCACCGTGGTCACATGACACTCGGGGCGGGCGGGTCACCACCGTGGTCACATGACACTCGGGGGGCGGGAGAACGACGGCACCATGGTCACGTGACACTAGGGGGTCACCACCTTGGTCACGTGACATTAGGGGGGCGACACTGGTCACGTGGCACTGGAGGGCGCCATGGTCACATGACACTGGGGGGGGTAGTAACACTGGTCATGTGACACTAGGGGGGTCGCCACCGTGATCACGTGGTACTGGGGGGGGGGGCGACACCATGGTCACGTAGCACTGTGGGGGTGGGGGGGGGGGTCACCACGGTCTTGTGACACTAGGGGTCACCTCCGTGGTCACATGAGACTGAGGGTCACCGCCTTGGTCACATGACAGGAGTGGGCTGGGACCCAGCAGCGCGCGAGTCAGCGGATTGGGTACGAGGGGTGCCGTAAGCTTAGGGTGGGAGACATTGGGGAATATTATTCATTCAGAGGCGCTATTGTTACGCAGCAAATTTTCATGTTAGGAGGCTGAAAGGCAGCAAAATAAAAAAGTTTAAAAGAAAAACTGTTCAAGGTGGGTGGGGAAGAAAAATTTATCCGAAGGGGGAAAGCAAGATGACGGTGATGGTCTTTCTGGAAATTTCCAGAAATATTGTGATCGGGCGCTTTTTGAAGCCCTGCCCAATGGTTGAAAAGTGCATCTGCAGGCGTGACTGACAACTGGGAGCTGCTCGCTTGATGGGGTATCTGATCCAGCAACCACCTTGAGGCATAACAGGAATGATGACTCCCTGATAGGGAGTGCCTGATGTACATCACAACGTTAATACATAGATTGGTGTCTGTATTAAGGAAGGGAGGGGAATAGAAAGTGGTTTGGGGCACTGGAATTGTGGGCTTTGATTAGCTATTCTTAGTTGATTAGGTTTATTTATAATAATGAACAACTACTGTTGGCCAAATGCTTTGGTGCAGTTTTTTTTTAGCAAAAACCTTTTGCACTTGGCTTACAGGGTGAGGTGAGGCAATGTGTAAATGCCTCTTATTATTCCACAAACTACACCAATCACTGAAGGAAGTGTGCCGTTACTTTCTAAATTCGAGTTTACCCAAAGAAGGATACACTTGCCTTAGAGGTGGTGCAACAAAGGTTGACTAGAGTGATTCCTGGGATGAGAGGGCTGTCCAATGAGGAGAGATTGAGTAGACTACGTCTATACTCTCTGGAGTTTAGAAGAATGAGAGGTGATCTCATTGAAACGAATACAATTCTTACAGGGCTTGACAGGGTAGATGCTGAGAGGTTGTTTCCCCTGGCTGGGGAGTCTAGAACCAGGGGTCACAGTCTCAGGATAAGGGGTTGGCCATTTAAGACTGAGATGAGGAGGAATTTCTTCATTCAGAGGGTTGTGAGTCTTAGGAATTCTCTACCCCAGAGGGCTGTGGATGCTGAGTCGTTGAGTATATTCAAGACTGAGGTAGATAGATTTTTGGCACTAGGGGGATCAAGGGATATGGGGATTGGACAGGAAAGTGGAGTTGATGTAGAAGTTCATCCATGCTCTTATTAAATGGCGGAGCAGGCTCGCGGGGGCCGTATGGCCGACTCCTGCTCCTATTTCTTATGTTCTTATATTCTTATGTTGCAGGGACCTCAATTAAAAGTGCTGCCAGTGGTAACTGGGTCAGAATCGCCCTCATCATCCGTAACAAGCTTTACTTTCGCTCCCTCCGCAGGTAAGGGGTGCGGGATTCGCTGTGAGGGTTGAGTCTCGCTCACTGCCGTCAGGTGAATTTACTGCTGCCGGGGCAAGATAGTTTATGCTAATAGAGGTGTATGGGGACTTTGTGAAGGAGTGAGGCGAGATGGGAACTTGAGGCAGACGGCAATCTACGAATGGCAAAGTGGTAAACTTAACCGAAACGCAATGAAGCTCAGTAATACGGGATCACAGGCAAGCAGTTGCGATCCCGTAACGCTGTCACCATTAAATGTGTACTGCGGTATTGCACCCTGCAGAAGACTAACTAGTTGATGCAATGGGTTTGGGGATGTGAGCAGATATACAGGAAACTTTCGTTTATCCGGAGGTTAAATGTCCGGAAAGCTCTATCTACCGGCAAAATTCAGGAGTCGGTTCAGATAATTTTTTTTCTTTTCGTTGCTTCTTTTCTCCAGTCCTGGCTCTGCAAGCGTCTCTGTAGCTAAGCAACAGCTTCAGCTAGACGCTTGCAAGCTGCGCCGACTGTTTTGAAGCTGTAGCTAAGCAACAGGGTTTGTTGCTTCACACGGAGCTCTGAGCTCCGTATGTTTTAACATTAGCGCTGGTTTCTACGGCAGTTTTGATCTAACGGCACCAGCTCGGTCCCGTCGGTGCCGGATACCAGAAAATTTCCTGTATTGAAGTTTTATTGGAGGGGTGTCCATTGGTCCGCTGCAGAGCCCTGGCAATCTGAGGGGGGGTCATAGAATCACACAGCACAGGAGGAGGCCATTCGGCCCATCGTGCCTGTGCCGGCTCTTTGAAAAAGCTCTCCAATCAGCCCCGCTCCCCCAGCTCTTTTTCCGAAAGCCCTGAAAATGTTTTATCTTCAAGTATTTACCCAATTCCCTTGTGAGAGTTACTATTGAATCTGCTTCCACCGCCCTTTCAGGCAGCGCGTTCCAGATCACAGCAACTCGCTGCGTAAAAAAAAAACAATTCTCCTTTCCCTCTGGTTCTTCTGCCATTTACCTTCAATCTGTGTCCTCTGGTTACTGACCTCATTGCCAGTGGAAACAGTTTCTCCTTATTTACTCCTCAAAACCCCTCGTAATTTTGAACACCTCTATTAAATCTCCTCTTTACCTTCTCTGCTTCAAGGAGAACAATCCCAGCTTCTCCAGTATCTCCACGTAACTGAAGTTCCTCATCCCCTGGCACCATTCTAGTAAATCTCCTCCGCACCCTCTCCAAGGCCTTGACATCCTTCCTAAAGTGCGGTGCCCAGAATTGGACACAAGACTCCAGCTGGGGCTGAACCCCAGTGTTTTATAAAGATTTAGCATCACTTCCTGCTTCTGTACTCTCTGCCTCTATTTATAAAGCCACGGATTCCGTATTCTTTCACACCTTTATCAACTTGTCCTGCCACCTTCAAAGATTGTGTATGTGAACCCCCCAGGTCTGCACCTCCTTAAAGTTTACATCGCCTCTCCGCATTCTTCCTTCCAAAATGCATCGCTTCACACTTCTGTGTTCATCTGCCCTGTGTCTGCCCATTCCACCAGTCTGTCTTGAATTCTGTGGCCCTGGCGGTCAGGACAGGATTATTTTTAAGCATATCAAGGATTTCCTGTGCATGACATTAACGTGATTGATTTTATTCATCTTTTAGTTTGCTGAATGGAGCTGACAGGATAAAATGGATTGCCACAGCTCGAATCAGCCCATCAGTGGAAACTATATATTAAAAAGCACTTAATGACAGAGCAAAGGGGGTTCACTTCAACACTTGTCTTTGTTTAATTCATTCCGCGTCCTCACCTGCCTGTTTGGTGATACAGATGAGTTTTTAAAGATACGCAGCGTTTGGAGAGCAGGACATTCGCCAAGTGCTCTCCCTCAATCAAGACTGCCAAAGACAGTTTGTTTATCTCTGGTTGTCTGAGACACTGCTCGTACAGAACAGCTGTCTCATTTATTTACAAAACCGTACCCCACACTCTCCCGATCACTGCTTTCCCATTATTGCCCCACACTCTCCCGATCCCTGCTTTCCCATTATTGCCCCACACTCATTCCCGGATCCCTGCTTTCCCATTATTGCCCCACACTCATTCCCGGATCCCTGCTTTCCCATTATTGCCCCACACTCTCCCGATCACTGCTTTCCCATTATTGCCCCACACTCATTCCCGGATCCCTGCTTTCCCATTATTGCCCCACACTCATTCCCGGATCCCTGCTTTCCCATTATTGCCCCACACTCTCCCGATCACTGCTTTCCCATTATTGCCCCACACTCATTCCCGGACCCCTGCTTTCCCATTATTGCCCCACACTCATTCCCGGATCCCTGCTTTCCCATTATTGCCCCACACTCTCCCGGATCCCTGCTTTCCCATTATTG